>NW_025781869.1:0-38273 GCF_021130785.1 Homalodisca vitripennis | reverse complement strand
AAAAGCAAATGGATATTTTATTGTTTATAATTATGAAACTCGAATGCATTCATACATTAATCATATTATAGACGGTATATAAATTAATTACCACCTATATAACTTTTTAATATAACCACCTTAGCCTGGCATTGATTTACTTGAATGATTCCTAAATACACAGAATCAAAAAGTGGCCGACAAACAATAACAAATTGTCTGTTGTCCACGTCAGCCAATATTGTTGTTTGTATACGTTTATGGTTTCCAGTCGCTATGTTTTGAGTAAAACCCTATATCCCTATAAAACCCTATAAATAGGCATATCTCATATATTAGTTTTTCGTAACATAAGTTTTACTCTTGCAATATAGTCACTTCTCAAACAATATTAATTAAATACCTACTTCAGTTTATACTAAATTGTTTGAACAAAAGGAATATCATACCTCCTTATATTTAAGTACTGTTTATTTACTAAAATTAGTTGGTAAAAATGTTCAGAAATTCCAGTTTTCTTTCTCTTTTGCCCTGTTTTGTACGTTTTTGATTTTTTTATGAGACTTTAAGTGTACAAATATTTAATTTAAAGAATACCTTTTTTGAACGTTATATTTATAAAGGTGTAAAGAGTAACAATTAACAATTACCTTCAATATTTATGCATCATATGTTATTTAACGAACAGTAAATATTTGGATAACAAATTTAGAGAGTTACACGTGTTCTACATTATAGTTATATAGTTATTTATTACATTTATAATTATTAAATACCTTTATAACAATTCTAGGTAAATACATCAATATTAAATTAAATAGAATGAAGAAGAAATTCATTTGAAACATATAGTTTTATTATTAGAGAATTTGTTTATAATTAATTCCAGTCAACTGAACACAGAAAGTTTTCTAAACCAGTTTTTGTTTGGTTTTGAAAACGCCATTCCTGGTTAAACTAAAATTTTAATTGCCTATTATAATAATTAACCAAACCAGCAATTTACATTATGTCTGTTAAAATATTTTTACGTCAGTTAAAACTTCACTTTATAATTCAGTACAATATACTATGTTTATAAATGTACCTTCTATATATATTTTTACAAAAATTGTTCTCCATAAGAATAAAGAATACAGATTTTGTAAACAAAGAGAAAACATTACTCCCAATTGACCAATTTAAAAAAAATATAAATATCGTTGTAGAGATAGCGTCCACAGATGGTAAAAAAGAGAATATGAATAACGTTAGACAGTTACTTTATCAGTTGTCTTGCGCACAGATAGTCAAAATATCGGCATTAGCGATTCAGGAGAGGCTTTCGCTGAACGCTAGTATCATACTATTATAAGATAAATTGACTGGAACGTTAGGAGATGAATACTCGATCGTTTCAATTAAGAATCTTGGTTCTTGTTATAAATATAGGTTAGCCAATATTTAAAGTATTTTTCAAAGTAGTGTTAGTAGAAAATACGATTTTCATCTTCCTGTTCAACATGCTTTCACAATAATTAAATGCATTAAATATATTAAGAACTGTTTTGAATTAAGAAATCATTTTTATCAACACATCAATGTGTTTGAGACGGTAAATAAAATAGAAAGCAATAGAGTTTCTTGTTGAAAATCGTGGTTATAAATCTTAATTCTGATAAAAGACCTAGCAAGCCAACTCTAACCTTAACTTGGCTTCTTAAAACAATCGTTCATCAAAATGAATAATGTCGCGTTTTCGTTTTTTCACATTTTAAAGCCGTACGGCTAATATTAAATATTTTAAATGTACTTAATTTTTTTAACGAATATTTGTATTACTAATACAATATTTATATTTTTATATGTGCAAATGCAACATGAAACGAATTATTGTATTTAAATCGAAGATTTTATAAAAAAATTAATAACTATAAAACTGTATTTGTTGATGTTTTACTACGTACATTTCTGACATTAGATAGCTATTAGTTTGGTTTTCTTTTTCAACTGTTTTACAACTAAACTCGAAGCAAGCTACACATTCAAGCTAAAAATCCTATATTTTCCTATATATTTAAATTGTTGTAGGATACAAATGAAAATTGTTAGTACACAAAATATTAAACAACTTCTAAAAGGAAAATAATAATATGTCCGAAAAATCTTACTTATAAAGTTTTCTGGTATTTTTTTACGTTATAATAAATAAACTACCTTATAAAATAAGTCTAATTTTATAAGTATTTAATTAATTTTTACGTCTATAATTACATTTACACCTGTATTTTGTGTAAACAATACGCTCAGTGTTAGGTTATGATCAATATGTATCAGGTCTAACGAGGAGTAGAAATTCAGCTTGTCTACATAATAGTATTATAACAACAGAAGGACAAGACAAAGTGGTTACTTTGACAAACGGCTTCCTGGAAGTCCGGGACGTGGAGCATGTTCGACCTCTACCTTCGATTTACGTCGCAATTCTACACCAAGATACGTGCAACTTGCATCATATTGTAAGGGTTGGTCACTAGCACCGTAATTCCTGTTTTAAACTTCGTAGTTAAATTTTATATTTGTATCAAAATACATTCTATCATTTTATACGCAAGAATTATGAAATCACGTATTTTCTGCAACAAATAGTCACAACCCATGATGTACTTGAAATGGGATTGAGCCATAGTTTAATTTTCGTATAAAACATGTAGAATAAATTACAGAGAATGTAAATTATTTTTGCAGAAACGTTAGCAAAATTCGTTATGCATCTAAAAACTGGTTATATAGCTAATAATGGTGGCAAATATAATCTCCTAGGACAAATAAATTTTGATACATCATTAATTAAAATCATATAACTTTTTAACATGTGATACACAAATACTAGAATAAATTATAGTTAAGTTCATATGTATTTTTTTAAGTCTGTTCAGAGTACTTCTACCTTGTTAAATGGATAGAATACATTAGTATTATACTTTATGTTTAGGGAAACTAATTGCGTTGTCCTTTTATGACTGTTAATATACTGTAATCTAGGTGAAGATCTATGTCACAATTTTATATGTACAGTAAAGTAACCGAGATTCTAAAAAATAACGTAGATATGATGGGAATGTTTAATGTAATGTTTAATGCTAGATAAGTTAAAGCGCAAATTTATTTATTGTAGTTAAAGTGTTTACGTGATAATTTTTAAAGATTTAAAAGGTTGTAATCATCAGTGGGTTTCAAAGAGCATTAGGTAAAACTAATATAATACCTATATTGCATTTTTAAGGTTCTATAAAGAAATATACATGAAATCTTTGTGAAACGTAAGGATTTAATGTATCATTTCTCTTCGCAGATCAATGTATTTAGAGAAAGTGCTGCAACAAAACAAACATAATTTTTTTTGGCAGAGAAAAGTGGTTATAAATCTTAATCTTGATAAAAGACCTAGCAAGCAAGCTGTAACCTTAACTTGGATTCTTAGAAGAGCTATTCATCAAAATGAATAATGTCATACTCTTACTATCATAGGTAAGGTTTTGTTAAACAGTTAAAGTTATCAACTGTTTTATGTTTTTAGGGGTTGCTGAGCTTTACAATTTGCATAAAATTGTAGCATTACTGATAATATGTCTTTTTGTATTATTGAGTTTAGAATTGTAACAATATTTTATTTAATGACGTTTTAAGTGATACATAAAAATACTTAATTAATTTTCCATAACTTATATTTACTTACATTATTTATTATTAAAATAATAATAGCTCTCTCTAATCAAAAAAACCATATATTTTTATAACTTACTGACGGCAGAGATTTGTTACTTGCATTTCTTTTCTCAATATTTAGTATATCATAGTTTGTCACTGGTAGCACCTACTAGATACATATTAGTATGCCACAGAAAGTGTCACAGGTAAGGCTCAGTATTATTCAGGCTACATGTGTGACTATGTCACATAAAAAAAATTTATATGACGGTTCTAAATGTATTTATAAATTGATTTATTCTAGGATTTTGTTATTTTCATCATGTTTACACGTTAAAACCAATACAAACTGTTTCTTAACGCTCAGCTAAATCCTATTAAGTACCGTGCTCCATCCTCGAAACTCAAAGGCACCACACACACACACACACACACACACACACACACACACACACACACACACACACACACACACACACACCACACACAAAGTCGTTATGAAAATTTAATTTCTAGTATATAAATATTCGTGAAACTCAAGAAACAGATCGTTTTGGGAAAGGAGGTCTCAGTATTATAAATATGAACAAACATCTCCTCCGGATCTAAGTCAATACCCAATACCCACATCTGCATTGACACCACTGCTACACAAACAGGAAATGCTACTACATAGTTATTAATACTTATACAAAAGCCCATTGACACAGACAGCCACGCCCGAAAATGTAGAAGTTCAATGGATTCAAGGACAAGCATTCATGCTGAGTTTGTTGGAGAAGAAGGGGATGATCGGCAGTTGTCACCCTGGTCGAGAGTTAGCTGTTTGTTAAGGACCTCGCTCAGTGGAGAAGGGTATGAGTACCGCAGAGTAAGGACAATCAGGTTCTTGAGATGTGACTAGTAGAGACTAGAACTATGTCCAATTAGAAGACACTAATATTGTTTAATAACCCACACGGTTATGGTTCGCTCGGTTATAAGACCGCCACCTTGTTGGCGGAGTGTGATAGTGCAGGTCTCCACAAGGAAAAAGTTTCATGACCTAAGGTATGAATATTTTAAATGATTACTATACAATCAAAAGCTGTTGGTATATCTGAAACTAGTATTTAAATCAACCGAAGTCTTGAACCAAATATTGTTTTCTTAAAATAACTGGAAAATAGAAAGACAACACTAGTATTAAATATTTAACGCTTTATCCTCTATTTAATTCACAATGTTAAGCGCTTAACTAAATATGCAATCATTGTACTTAGGTAATAGCAGTATTGGTCAAGTTTCATTTAAATATGAATTTAAAAAATAATTGGGAGCTCTATAATCAGTTCCTATGCTTGAGTATGTAAGAATGTTTACAATATTTATAGACTACTTAATATAACATAACTATACATAAACACACAATTGCTAAATATACTCTACAAGTTAAGTAAAAATATATGCAACAGTCATATAACGTGAAAATGATCAGAAGTGGATCCAAATCAGTTCAAACCAATGTATTGGTTGAGGCAAAGTCCGATCTGTGTAGGTTTCCACAACGACAGGTAAGGATTTCCGTCCGATCTTCCAGGGGAGCAAGAGTAAAAACAATTGTAGTTCTTACAGAAACTGGTTGTACACATATACAAACGGGTAGTTGAGTGTTCCGACAGTGCATTCTACGTCCGATAATCACGGCGCAGACAAAATCCGCGTGGTTAGGTTCTATACGCGGAAAACTAGACATAGCGCGAGTACCCGTGGTAAAACCAACAAGTAGTAAGAAGGGCTGGTCCTGAAGTATAGTTGACTCGAAGGTAGCTGGGGCCGGTACCACGGCGTAGCAGGTCCAAAAATA
Source organism: Homalodisca vitripennis (assembly GCF_021130785.1). NCBI lineage: Eukaryota > Metazoa > Arthropoda > Insecta > Hemiptera > Cicadellidae > Homalodisca > Homalodisca vitripennis. Next base: position 32,758 of record NW_025781869.1, on the reverse strand, counting down.
ACCTTAAAACTTAATAACTCAAAATTGTCTTCATTCCAAGAATCTTATATAAACTAAAATCATTTGTGATACACAGTTCCATTTAATTAGTCTACTAATATATTTAATATTGGAAAAACCATTATTTATTGTGTTAAGAGTAGACAACTCTTGAATTGCTTTTAAATTTTTGTTAAACTGTAAAGTAAACTCTGGCTTATTTAATTTATTATGAAGCTTTATTTGTAACGTTTTAGGTTTAAACACCAAGTTTAACACTTCTTACACAAAATTATGAATTGATTACGTTTATGTTTCTTTAAACTTATTAAATATAATAGAGAGATAAAATATTGACATAATGTATGCGCTTTCTCAAGGTGACAGTAGGTGTAATGTTCATTACAAATTATTTTCAATTTAAATTAATTATTGAAAAAGACAATATACAATATAATCCTGAAGGATACAGATTCAATTATCAGAATTATTACATGAGACTATTAACACTAAGTATAACTGTTTTCGCCTTTACCTATCTATATTAATAAACAGTTTATGATAATTAATTTATTAACATCATAAATTTGTCGTCAGGCCTTGATAATCTTAATACGAGGTCGAAAGCTCAGTTTTTTAAAAATTATATAAAAGCTAAATTTACAAAATTGTATCTTTAATCTTAGTTAAAAGTAAATGGCAACATATTAATAGCATGGTAGAGGCTCCACCTTAGCCCAATTTTTTGCAGCTGCGCTCACAAGAATTAATCGACGCAGAAAATATCAGATTTTCCTCGATTACCTCACATAATCTGAACAACCACTTGCACATAATTCCAGTCTGTCTGCCGCTCGTAGCACAAAGATCAGCAGTCGGTCAAAGTCAAGTTGGTATATTTCTTATCGCTCTCTCCGTAGCAGTAGTACAACCTTTATCAAAACAGCAGGCTGGCGTCTAGTCAGTCACTCTTCTATTTATAGTAGCAACAATGAAGCTACACATTTTCATTTAGGTGAATTTAATACGACATCTAGAGTGATAAGTTCTATACAACAATTGCTCAGATGGAAACATAAAAGTATGACAAGTCACGCAGTGTTCTGGAAGATTCAGCGTCGAAAGGAAAAATTGGGAGTTTGAGTGCGGAATAAAATTACTTCAGGAGGGAAATAGTGCAATTATGTTACTGTCAAAATTATAAGAAATTAAGGTTCAGAAATGGTTTTATTTAAGAACGCATCAATAGATAATATTTCGGGTTTAATAAATAGATTTAATATGTTTTATTTACATTTACCAATTTACATGTACAAGTCACTAATTAAACGTATAATGTTACAACGATCAAATTAATTATTTAGTATTAATAAATATATATATATATATATATATATATATATATATATATATATATATTGTAAAATTTTCATGGAAAAGTACAACAAAATTTATTTTAATTTTGTAAAATATGTGTTAAGCGTTTATATATTTCAAAGAAAGATTTTTCCACTTGACTAATAAAAGGACCAAAAACAAATGTTTGGTGTCACGTTTAACCATACAATTTGTCATATATATAAAATCTTCTTCATTGTTAGTTAAAAATAAGCTCAAAACAGTTAGATTGTGCTATAATAAATATATGTGCTAGTACATTTGAGTTTGTCGTATTTCGGATTTAACTTACTTATTAAGTATTCAAATAATAGTCCTAAATATATATATATACATATATATATATATATATATATATATATATATATATATATATATATATATATATATATATATATATATATATATATATATATATATATATATTATATATATATATATATATATATATATATATATATATATATATATATATATATATATTTTTATCGCAGCTAAACCTTACTTGGTAAATCTCCAACCAGACTTTGCATTGTAGAATGTAAGGAAAAGCGTACAAGCCTTACGCAAAATTAATAATCAATTGCTTACTAAGCTTGGGATATTGAGCCAGATGGACAGAAATAACTAAAATCTTTTTCAGTTCCTCAAGAGATAGTCACGAACTAACATGATGTAAGAAGGATTACATTTATGCAATTATCAATTTACTTAATAGATAATAATAATTTCAACTTCAAAGAAGACTAGATAAAATTACAGTAGGGTCGTTTTAATGCACTTTTTACAGAAATGTAACCAAATTTTAATTCCCCAACAATATTTAAAATTTAAGAGTTTTTTTCGGTATGGACTTTAAAAAAAGTACTAATTTAAATTTACGGCGAATTCCGAACCAGTAAACATGTGACATGTAAGGGGTTTTTCAATAAAATCATATTATTATTATTTTATAACTTTTTCATAATATCATATTAATTTTATATTTTGATTAAAATATAATTTGTTATATTAAACGTGTAACTACAAAAATTAGTGTCTAAAAAAGTTAGACTTCTTCTATGACGAGTTAGTATGCAAAATTATTAACTAAGTACGTTTTTATGGATGTTATGTATTATTTATTGTTTTAATTTCAGTATTTACGTGTTGTATAGGCACTATTTTTTCATTAGTGAGGACGTAGATGTGTAAAATTATATTGTGTAAACATCTTATTTTTAATTCTTCTAAACCACTTTTAATATGTATTCATTACCAAATAATATAAGACAATTAATTCTATCTTCTTCTCCTTTACGTTACTGGGCCCCTCTCCAGAATTTAATTTGCAACAATTACTGTTATAAATCATATAATGGCTTAGGTGTGGGAATCTTGGAATTTCGGGGCCGAGAACCATATATTTGTATACTAATCATAAAGTTTCATTGAAGGATTTTTAAACGGAACTTATTTTATATTAAAATTATTATATACATGACATATATTGCTTCATGGACTAGTATAAACATATTGAACTTGCTAAAACCTTTATATATAGTCAACAAAACTGTATGATTTAATAAAAGTATTTGCATATTATGAATGCGATTGAGTAAATCATTTTTACTTTTCGTTGAATAAATGTACTACAATAGCGTAGTAGAATTTATTATAGAAAAAATAAAAGTGATCTTACAAACAAACAGTTAATGGAGAAAACAAACGTTTAACTATGTAGTATTCAAAAGACAAGTGATTTCCTAACAAGTAGGTTATCAGAGTGGCCCGATCTAGGATATAAATACGAAAAAGAACTTTAAAATATATAAAACATTATTACTATTACCCATATTATTAATGGTGGCAAATTTTAAAAGCCATATGCTAAAGTAAATTTTTAGTTACTGACGGTTTCTTTACCTTTATTTTAAATATATCTGGAAATATTTGCTGTACTTACGTTATTGTTTAGATTTTTTGACGTGACAAACGTCTTAAATTAGGTTGCGGCTCGGAGTCACTCATGAAAAAAGTGTAACGCCCGGTAACGTTACGATGCCCGTCCAGTGGGTCCGCCGCACGGGATCCGCACGGGATAAAGCAGATAACTGTGGGTCCGCCGCACAGCATAAAGCAGATAACTATGTTTATTCGTGAAAATGTGGAGTGCTTGGATTCGTCATTTACAACAACTACAACAATAAAGGTAAAATAATTGTACACTGATATTTCATTTTCGTAAAACTATGATTGATTGATTAATTGTTAGATTGACACAAAAGTTGAGAACTGAGTTTATAGGTTATGTCATACTATTGACAAATGTTGATAGTGTTAAGTAAATTATTAGTTTAAATCACTCTGCAATCAATCGTAATTCAGTCGATTGAGAAGAAACAGCGCGTATTGCTAGTCAAACATTTAAAATAACAAATTATAACCTCTAACCTGTCATAAAACAGTGGCGACCAAAAAAAACCACGAACTAAACCGACCAATCACCACGCGCGGAGTTAGAATTTAACTGTGTTTAGCAAGAATTTAAAAATTCAAATTTTAGTAAATGTTTTATTCAACTTTACCATTTACAATAAAAATTTTTAATTAATTTCAAATTATGTACAATGTTTTAGTAAACAAAATATATTTCTATAGTTAAAATTTTGTGCAATTCTTATTTTCATTCAATTCCTAGTTCCTATTGTGCAATTTAATAATATTCATATCAATAAATATTCTACCGAGAAAAAGACGTTGTCACGTAAAATCTTCGCCCGTAAAACCGACTTTACAGGCAACCATAATTTCTTTGTCTTTTTTACAGAATAAGCATTCTAACTGAAAGTGATAATTATTTAATAAAAGACCGTAAATTATATTTATGAAAATGATTTGTGTCGTTTTTTAAAAACAATTTTAGTGTCATAAGTCTCCGGATTTGTGTCTCTATACGATTGATTGTTTTTTAAAGACGTAAATACTATGTATATAAGAGGCACAAGGAGGCTATATATTTACATCTGGGTATTATACGTACTGTGAAAACGAAACATATACATTGTGCAGCAAAAAGGGCTAGTAGATCAGTCAAATGTGTTACAGATGAGGACTGGATGGATGGGGATGGTTTATCGTTATGGGCTTATTCGTGTCTAAATATGAAGGAACTGATCCAGATCTCTTGCCCTTTGTCATTGGCAATGGCTGGCCTAGACATACTCTTCCCTACACTAAGCGTGAAAATACTGACATTGTGCCCGAAATTCCTTGTCACTGGATCTTAACAGTTGGTGGTCACTACCGACAACCTTGCCCATCCTGAATATCCTATCACTCTGGAAGCAGTTCGAAACGTAAATATATGCCCAGTGATGGGCTTTCTCACCTTTTCTGGCCTGAGTGTGAACTTAGCATAAGAAGGAAAATAAAAATATTCTTATTTAATTTTAACAAAGAATGTTTTGCTACTGGATATAATTTGGAATTGCATCCCTAAATACATCCTAGTATGAATATCATTTATACAACTTGGTTGAACATATTCGGACAATTTTGGTCTCACTGCAGGAGTAACTAAAGTTTAGAAAATTTTCACCATAATTTTGTTCATTCACACCAAATTCCATTATATAAAATATGGTGTCCTATATGTAAATGATATTAATAACTCCTCTTAAAAAAATTACAAAAAAATTTTCCAATGAGCTACTAAAATAAATGTAATTTCTGCTGAAATTTCTTCAAATACCGTATTTAAAAAAATGTATCTTGTAATATTGATTCACCTTATTTTAATAGCTTATGTAATTAAAATTATGTATTTTAAAATTTGAATAAATATACATTTTAGGCTATTTACCTCTAAGCAAGTGTGAAATTGTTTGTTTCGAAATGTGAAAGACATTTTAGAAATTGTTTATGTCCTATAGGATTGCTAGATCTTTCAGAATTGTATCATCATGTCTTATAGTTGCTTCGTTCAAAGACAACTTATACGGGACACTAATTTATGAAGTAGGGTTTGGAGCTATAAGTTACACACTAAGAAATTCTGCATTTTGCAGAAATAGAATTAATAAAAGTGCGTTTAAATGTTACGTTTAAGGAGGTTTGGGCCAAGTAGCATAAAATCATAGCAAGCTAAGCCATCCTACAAATATGGCTTAGGTAAAATACAAGAAAAGGCTAGTGATAATATAACAGAAAATTACCCTCTCTTAACTAATACCAATTTTAACACCATGGCGGATCTTCATTCCTAATATTTTTCTCTCCTAATTTGTAAGATTGCCCCACTGTGTGTGTTTCAAAATTATTATGTAATAAAAATACTATTGCATTCAGCCTTATATTCATAACACCACCAAAAACCAAATATTTTTACTTAGATCTTAATGTGCCCTAAATATGCCAAATATAAATACTAATAATATTCTCTTATCTCATAAATGTTGGGATACAAATTACATTCCTATCACAGCCTTCTCGGAGAAGAGGAAGATTGAACTTGTGGAATATAACCCTATGTGTTTAAGTTATATGTTTAGAAGTTTCCTTTGTAAAACAATCATAGTGTGACGAGTGTAATAATAGGATTGTTAATGAATATACTTTCAAGCCCTTTAAAATAAAAAAAATCACAACTCCCATCTTTGTAACACCTCAAAATGTGAAAAGTTATAAGCTTGTAAATGTGATTTTGATTATTTGTTTAAATTTAATCTCAATTACCTGAAAAATTATAGTTATAAAATCAAAGAAATATGATCGAGAATGCATTATACAATTACTCTTATATTGTTTACGTATCATATTATGTAAAATTTATGTTTATATGGTTTAAACGTAACAAGCTAGCCTAAGTTACTAAATTTATAAAGGGATAAAATCTACGTCACATGAGTGTTATTTAATCTTAGATTGAGAAAAAAATAATCGAGTTCATAATTACTGAATAATTTATCATTATATTGATTTTATGAATGCTCTTATTTTTTATTTATTAACGACACTAGTTTTTAAATATAATTTAGCTTAATTAATTTTAATTTGAAATTAAAAATTAAAAGTAAATTTATATATCTCAAAATCTAGAAGCTTAATCACTGAGGAATCTTAATTTCCAGTTTAAATTATGTTTACACACTTTAGTCTGAAATTGTCACATAAACTGCAGTTAGAGGTCAAACGTGCTCGACGTTCCGTTCTTCCGATAGCCGTATGTCAACGTAACATCTTGTCCTTATGTTAAAAAAATATGTATTGATATAAGCTTGTGTTCCTGCGGTCTTTGGAGACATCAAAAATATCGATTATTAATATTGCTCTATAGCTATGTGGAGACAATGTATGTCCACACGAGATCTGAGCAAGAAACTGCGGAACACGCTGTTACATTTTAACACTTAATAGACTAATAAATTTACTAATTAATTTTTATAAAAAGAGCACTAAGTCACAGATTTTGCACGGAAAGGAAGCAAAGAATTTTTCGTACACGACAAAATTAGTGGTAAACTTTTGTATATCATATTAAACTCAGTTCCTTTTATGAAGTGACCCGACAAAATATTGCTGGTGTATATCAGCACAAAAATGTATCTTTTAGAATCTATCAAGAAATTGATAATAAGGTAAAACTACAATTTCCTCTGGCAGATAAGTTTGGTTATTGGTTACGTTATTAGTTATCATTACATAATAATTATTTCAGACGAGTAAAATAGAACTCTCATTTAATTATTTTTACGCTTATATCAGTATTAGCCTTTATTCAAAACCATCAACACTATATTTTTACTTACATAATTGCATACAGCAATGAAGATTTAACATAATTATAATATATAGAAGTATACTTTTAATATTTACAGTATATTATAAAGACAAAGACAAAGACAAAAGACAAAGACAAAGACAAAGAATCTTTGTCTTTGTACAGTATATTATAAAAGAATATCTTGACTTTTGTCTGTGATGTTAGGCGTAAAAAACTATATTTTTTTCTTATATAAAAAATGTTTTATCTACCGAAATCTCTTACACTCTTGATCTGCCTTTTTATATCAGGAATACACGTGATAATATAATTCTGACTTTATATAATATAATATAAAGGTACTGCCACATTTCCATTGGTAACCTTAAGACAACATTTGTACCGTTGGACGATAACATATGAGGGTGGTGACTTCTGAGGTCGTAGTAATAAATACTAGAAATGCAAAGTTTACTTATAAGTTCAGTTTAATTACGAAAACTTACAAGCACCACTTTTAGATAGTAAAGGAAAAGTATGTAATGCCACGTTGCTGCCAATTAGAACACAAGAACTAAAAACGAATATCTTCTAAATGGGCCTAAAATATCCAATGTTCTCTGGAATTATGCCTACGACGTTCTACTTTATAAAACAATAAGATTTCACTTCCCTTCGCAATATGTAGACTCACAACCCGGGTGTCGGCGTCTTGGCACGAGACTTTGAAGCTGCAGTCTAAGAACGGTTATTTCTAGAAGAGGAGTAGAAGTTGGGAAACTGGTAGCCATCTACTCAAACAACACGTGAGATACATCAGGTACGTGAGCTACGTGAACTACGTGAAACTCGCCTAAAACAAATTCGCGACTTTATTAGCCATTTAATGATACAAATTACTTATTGTAACAACGTTTTTCGCCGTTAAGGACGACTTTTATCTATCTCAGTCAAGCAAATAAAATATCTTCAAGGGTAAGTAACTTTACTATTTACAACTTTACTTTACGTTACATTCATTTTATATGTTTGGCATCAAAGGGCTAATTTAATAATACGAAAAGATAAATTTTACTTACGGACAAAGCGGGTGAGGTCTGATCGGTCACGTAGTTGGGCTGCTACAAAGGGTTAGAAGAAAATATTCATCCGCGTGCCACTTAGGTAGTTAGTTCTGGAAAATTGGATAAAAATAATATTAAATTATACTAGCTGACTAGGTTGCGAAGTTTACATTATATGAAATTTAATTAACTAATTTGCGGTACACATTTCTTTATTAAAAACAAGTGATTAAAAATACACGTGTGTTGTATATGAAATACATTGTTCCTAATTTACCTTCTGACATAATATACAGACTGATTAGTAGCAACACTAACTTACCAAATTAGGATCAGCTTCGTTTATACTGATTATTGTTATAGAGAATATTACTTAAATATATAGAAACAGTGTATACTTCAAATTAAATCTTTCATGTTAGTAGGTCTTAAGAATGTTTATACTCACCTGGAAAGTACATAGAATAGACACCTTTATACTATCAAAAATTACCTGGCAGAGTGACTGATAAATCAGATTTAAATGGAAACTTCACATATAAGTAAAATATGCATTGAACATAACAAGATCATGCATATGAATTAGATATATTTGTTACTTAACGTAATTCAAAATGATTTACCTTATATAAATGCAAATAAAGTACCGGCCATACCGGAAGTTTGCCCTAGAAAGTGATATTGTTTGCGGTAACGTAAGAAATGTAGCACTAGTTGTTCAGGGGGGGGGGGGGGGTTTGGAATTTCTGCTTGGTAAGGTTAACGTTGTCTATATTCTTTAGCATTATAAGTGTGGCATTTTTACTACTCTAAAATATAAAAAAAACTACTGCAGACTAAACAATACTTATACAGACGAAAACTCAATTATTACTAAACAGAAATACATGCATAGGCAGAATCTCAGTTTTTAGCTCTCAAAATTATTACAATTCTATAATTCAAAGCATAGTATTTTTGAAACCTAAATATTGTAATTCTCATTTATGAAACAAGAATTTCTAACAAAGAATTATTCTCTTTTTAAATAAAATTTGAATTGAAGGCTTACAGTACTTTATCAGGACCTAGATGCACAGCAGAGAAATCAATCTATTCTTTAAAAAAATAAATAATATTTCATTTAAGAGTTGAAAATTTCAATTCTTTTTAAAAATTATATTTAATCCATTGGTAATTAACAAATTTGTTCTCATTTAAAAACAAAAGTCGTATTGTACTGATAGGAATCAAACATCTATTCACTTTTTGTGCACTTTATGTCTACAATTTAGCTCAGAATAAAGCTTTCTACAAGTTTTTATCCAAATTGTTGATCTGTTTCTTGGTCAAATAACACAGTTATTTTTCAATATAAATACAAATTATTTTGCACTTGACACCGGTTTTCTTAAAAATAATTAACTTGCAAATCTCTTCATTCAATTTATGAGGTCAAACACACCAAAATAAAAAATTTAGCTGAATCTGACCATGCTGAAAAAAACTGTGTGTTTAAACCGCGGTAATTAATAATTTAATTTAATAATAATTGAGTTTTGCAACTGAAAACCTTATGTAACTGTAATACTTGTTTCAACAGTTGGTAAATATAAAGATAAATTGCTGGACTCACAATGAATTTGTAAAGTATGGTATCGGTCCGTATCATTGGTATAACCGTTTCATAATCATGGACCATGATATACAGCTTAAAACGTTTCTTAACATCTATAGTTACATAAACTAATAAAGTTAATAAACAGTATTGTGAAATATTATAAAGATAATAATAGTTTTAATCTTACTAGACCAAGCCTTGTATAAGTAATGGTTTTTACCAAATTATAAATGTGAAAATAATGTCACTGGGGACGCTACTTAACGACGGGGACCTGCAGCTGGTAGTAAAATTAACAATTTAATATGCAGTCAGCCTGTATTATTCCTTTGTACTTCATTCCTTCTTTTCCGTTCCAAATTACTTCTTATGACACTTGAGTTAAATTATAATTTTCCAGGTAAATATCCTTTAAAAGGACCATTCTTGTATACGATTTTCTTCAGGCGACAGTAGCACTAAATATATACGCTGTTTGTAGATAGCTGAAGGAAAGACATCAGGAAGAAACAATATTCTACGTGCTTGAAATTTCAAAACGTTTGAATTTTTTTATGAATCTAATTAATATTATATTTATTTATTTACATTTATTAAATGTGTATAAGTGGCAATAGCCTAATTTAATTTCAATAAATATTTAATCGAAAAAGTACTTGCTCCTCCGGGACAAGTACTTTTTGTCCGGCGGAGCAAGTACTTTTTTCGATTCAATATTTTATTGTAAACTATATATATTTAGTTTATTTATATATATAATAATATAAATTAATTAAATAATTATTTTATAATAAATATAATAATACAAAGTTTTAAATTTCATGAAACGACGCCATTACTTTATTATATGTTTTTCAATAAAAGTATTTAGTATACTTATCGATACAAACCAAAGCATGTATAAATAGGATATTCCGTATACAATTAAATAATTTTGTTTTTTTAAATGACCTTTGAATCTCCCCCTTATGCTGCAAAGACACTATAACAATGAAAAATTTATTATAACGTAGTGTTATAAACAGTGTTTTATATTTTACTGTGAAAATTAAAAGAATAAAGCTCATCCAAGTAAGAAAAAGCAAACTGCTATAGTATTTTATTCACAAATTCTTAAAATTTTACCAATTAAAACGCCTTATTTTAGAAAGCAGCTATGTGTTTTCCTCATGATATAGCGAAAAATGTATTATATATATATGATACCAGAGTATAATAAAGTTTAAAATAAAACGAAGATATCATAAAAAAACACAGCACCCTGCAGTCTTCAGTAAAGCAGAACAAATCCAGGAACATAATGTTTACCCACCTCAAACCGCATTATATTTATAGTGCTTATCTTTATTTACATGGACTCAAATAGATGTACCAATCTTGTTATTAAATGAAAATGTAATAACACCCAAATGCCGTTTAGTAGTCAAAGTTCACATTTATATAAAACTATTAAAGCTCATTAAACAACGTAAGATACATTACCGGCACTACATTTTTAATCGAAACTACTTTTAAGGAGTACGAAACCCACATGCACGTAGTAAAACTACCATTACTTAAGCTGCACACGATATTTTCTTAAAATTCCTTTTCAATAAGTATGGATAATTGAAAGAGATGCCTTGCTCAACCAATGGTTATAACCATTACACCCCACTATAACGTATACCCCTACCTTGGAAGATGTAACGTCCAAGTAAAAAAACTAATACTACCCTATACATCGAAGTTGTGGTGTAGTAAAAGAGTTGGTGATGTCCAAGGATGGGAACTACACCCGCGAGGGCGTTATTCAAATTGTGTACACGTACAGTACAGGAATTATACCGCCCTGGTGATTTTAGTTTCTCTTTGCACAATTTGCAGACATGGTGTTATACCCACCCATGTGTGACCTGAAAATGACGTCAGTAACATAGGTGGTTGCAGTTTCAGATAGGATATAATAAAAAATACACCACCTTAGGAAGTCCACTACCTTAACTATTATGTAAAAAGCACTGAAGTAATCATGTTTTTGGCAATATTTTAATTTCATTAAATGTTTAACGTTAGAGATTTCAAATGCTTTGTTTATTTATTTATGCATTCCTGTATTGTAATAGACACCATGTGTATTCGTGGACCGGATTTATCGATATTCAAACTAATGAACAAATGATCCTAGTTTTTCTTTACAATAATAATGTAATCGAAATAAATGTAGCAATACTTTTGAGAATTTAATATAATTTCTATAGCAGTATCTAATTAGTACCATTGCATCTTTTAACTGATTGCCCTTTATAAAACCACCCTTATTTATATTAAAATTATATTTATTCCTGTATATGATTTTTTTATATAAGATATCTTTTAAATTATAGTAGATGTCGGAATTCAATCTTGATTATCATTGTTGTATCTAGCTAACTTTGAAAAAATAAAGGATATTTTTCTTTACGGCTTGGCGAATATTAAAATTCTAATATACTGTACACTATTAAATCTATTTTAGAATGTTGTAATATAAATTTGTTAATTATTACTATAGGAAGATTCAACTTACAAAAAATCATAAGATGTGAACATTTATACACCATTCTTACGTATATCTGAAAGATCGTAACATTGTTCATTTTGATGAACGGCTGTTTTGCGACGCCAAACAAAGGCCAGAGTTAGCTTTCTACGTTGTTTGTGAGATTATATATATATTATAATAATTTTTATTAATTTTAATGCAGTTTGGTAAAGCATTATGTATATATTTATTTATAATAGGACCAGATAAAATGTTCTTAAATTAGTTTTTACTAACGATTATACTTAGATGGCACATTCAATATGTTATGAAAAATTCCAATTTTATTTTAAGTATTTAGTTTAATACCATTATCTTTATAATAGTAGTATTTAATCCGTAGTTCTTAGTGACAATTTATAATTTTCTTGTGTAATAAACTAATACATTACATTAGGTGTTGTAAAATGATTCCTGTACGCAAATAAAATGTCGTAATAAATACTTATTATTACATTTTTGAAGCAAAAATAAAAATAAAAGTACATTTCCTATGTAAAGCTCGTAATATACATAAGGCATACGTTAATTTAAAAAAATGTGATAAGGTTTTTTTTTTAATGAACCCAAAATTATTAGCTTGTATCCTTTTCGTTTTACTTTGAGAATGTGTTCTACATTGATATCTTAAAAAGTATGAAATAAAGTAATATCATTCTGTTACAGTCATTAATTAAATAATCGTTACAAAATTATAATGAAAACGTTTTTAAAGTGCACTAGCTCTTTATAATTATTTTCTGTAATGTAACAAGACTTCTAACCTAACCTATCGTTTTATTGTAGAAGTGTTCTGTTTTGAAGGGATTCCTTATTATGGTTGTATTATTATTGTTTTAATTGTATATTATGTCTAGTATATCTATGGAATAATTAAATTGCAAAAGGATTTGTCCACTCTAAACGAATTAGTGATATTAATTTGTATATTAAACTTTATATACCACCCCTAAACCACTCAAATTAATCAAATTAGTAATTTTATCCTTTTATAGCAATTTAAAAATATCAAATTGAATTATTTATATGTTTTGTGTATCAATTAGATCCTATCATTACGGTATTCATAACATGGTGTGGCCACGTCTACGTAATTTAATGTATTTGTACCATACATCAAAAAGCAATCCCTTTTAAAACTTTACCATAAGAATTTCTAATAAAATATGATTTCCCACGACACTAACTTAGTTACAAAGGCACTTTTAGATTTCTTGATTTGTCACGAAGTTTCAACATGAAGAAACAACTTTATGATAGTTCGTAAACAGTAATTAAAAATAAAATAAATTATTGGAATATAGATAAGCCTTGCTATATGCAGTTAAAGTAAAGTACAACGCAAATCATATCATAGGTTTATGATGTTTGTATTGTGTTCCGTAATAACGAGTTTAATTTTTAATTTCAATAAACAATTTTCTACTTTAAGTAAAACATGAATGCCAAGATCAGTTTATATTACATCAGCAATTTTTTTTGTTTCTTAAAAGAATTACGGTTTAATATTTTGTAATAACATATGATAGTGTTTCAGTAAAAAAATGACTTGTACCTCGTAAGTTAAAACTGATTGTGACAAGTCTAATTGCTATAAGTTACATGAAAACATATACTCAGGATTAATTTTATTCTGAATTGAATAGAAACAAATATAACTATATAAAATAGAGAACGTTTTTGCTTTTTTAAGTAAATAATTATTCCTACATTCTATTATAAACTATGTAGTGTGGAACAAATATTTCATTAGCGAAATATTATTACCCTGAAGGAAATATCCAGTCTTAGCACCCTCGCTAGCACTGTTTTCAAAAAACGTTGCTACATCTGTACTCTCATGTCCTTATAAAGTTCTGTCCCTCCTGGACTATTTCTTCTCAATCACCTAAGATATTGTAACCATTGTTTTTAAAATACAAAACTTGTTACAAACTGTGGTAAATTTATTTTATTTTTAGGGATAAAAATATATGCTTTAAAAAAGATTAGCACAACTACATTTGTATCAGCAAACTCATTAGGTTATGTAGAAGCGTTTTGTATTGTAATAAAAAGACGTATATTAATTTATATTTGGCACTGCCGTCCTTATTACAATTAGTATCTGGGTGTCATTGTCCATCACGGTACAGAATTTTCAAAATAATCAACGAAGAATCACGATATCACTTTATAGCCCCAAGTGTAAACCTCAGAGTCTTTCTAATCTCACGCACATAGAAATTCTTTTAACATCAATCTTAAACATATTTCCGGCTAATTAAATCTTATTTCTCACTATGAATCAATGCCTTTAGTGGATTTGGTATTACAAAGTGAAATGAACATTAGTCTTGTTTTTTTTCACTCGCACTTTTAAAAGTTACCTTAGTTGCTAAGACACCGATCTTTACCTTCTGTTGATGACAGGTGTATATATCTGCAAATCTCAATAACATATTCATATTTTTTAATATGGGAGGTTTTAATTGCGGTGTGTATCTAGCTATTTTATTATTCATACATGTCTGTAAACACGTTTGAAAAAAATTAGCCGTGACATAATTCCTATAAAATTTTAATGAAGAAGATGTAATAATCCTCGTAATTGAAATTTACCTTCACCGTGAATTGTCATTGAGATTTTAACCCGTATAGCAGCCGGGTGAGATGTTTCATTACAGTTTTATTTAAGAACTGTTTAAAATTTAAGACGATTTCTTAGTAGTCGTGGCTCTTGTTCACGACGATGGTCATATTTATCAGTTAGGCTGATTTTATTTAACGGTAATAACTACAAAAAGCAAACCTATATATGTTTTAAAAATCTTAAACTTGATTTTTATTGATATTTTAGTTCTAGGTCTATTTATAATTAGATACTCCTAGTCTTTAAAATACTTAAATTATGGAGGTAGCTATTTATTGTAACTAAAATACTACAAAATAAATTTTGTTTTAAAATTTAAAAAAGTACTATTATCCTCATTTCTACAATTGTACAAATTAATTTACATTTAAATTTCAAATAGGACTGATTGAGTAGGTGTAAAAACAAATTGCTAAATATAAACTGTAAGAGATATAGAATTATTAGTAAATTAAAATTCATGACTAACATCACCTTCTTACAGTGGGAAAGGAAGTATAATAATATAAACCAAAACAAGCATTAGTCGGATTGAAACCAAGATGATACTTCCGTTCACACGTCGATGCTAAACAACTAAAAATGATAACACATCGCTTACAAAACCTTTTCACCAAACATGCTGATACCAAAAAATTATTGTAATGACCTATCAATCACTAGTGGAGATTCACAATAGGCCGTACTCCAGGAGACTCGGCCGGAGAACGTCTGAATACATGACACTCCATTAGAGATGGAGGCAGTCTTTACGAAATCGTCGAAGATCACGAAAAAATCGGAGGCGTTATAGTGTTTTGGGCAGTGCCCAGTAAATTATGTAAGATAAGATATTATGTTTTTAATTTTATAAAAAATTCATTAGGTGACATCAGAGTTTTTAATCATCTTAATCTGTTTCAGTTATATTTTAAAGGTATCTCTACCTAAAAGAAATGACCAATTCTCATGTTTACAGAAGAAATTATAAAGTTGAAGTTTAATTGTGTCATAATTTGGAAAATGTTTAAAGTTTTAAAGAGAAAGATTTCTCTTTTTCTCACTTTTTAATAGAAAACATCTGCAATAGATTATTTAGGAATATAGTATATGAATATTACAGTTTTCATTATATTTAACAGAATCTAACTTGTAATTATGAAACAATATCAAGTTAATAAAAAAAATTGCTATCTGTAAAAAGTATATTTTCTGAACTTTAATAATTTTTGTAAAACGATCACAAAGTACGTGAATTTTGAAATAAATAAAATATGTGGTAATCTATGTGAGTGTGTTGTATTGCCCATCGAACCTAATGATAAATCCTCTAACGATAGCCAAGCCTAAATATTTCACAAAAATTAATAGATTCAAAACCTTAAATTAGTCGTACTTCATAATCTTACAAAACATATAAAGGATAACCGACCCTTGTTCTTTTAACACGTGACAGTAATCCACCTTTTAATACCTTTCCTTACTATGGTTGGCATTTATTTAAAATGTTATTTGAAACGCTCCTTTTATATTTGTTTTCCAGAAAAGAAACTTTAGACATTGGATAATGTTTCTAATTTGCTACTATAATCTTTGCTAAGAGTTTAATACAATCTTGAAATAATAAACAATCAGACTCTTATAACAAAAGTGTTTAAGAACGTGCACTTTCTAAGTATTTACCAATTGCAATAATCTAATTCACTCTCTGCCTGCATTTACACAGGTTTACCATTCAATTAATTATTTAGTAGTAAAACATTCAGAAGTATGTTATTTTCAAAACGTTTTTAATGTTTTCAAACATTAATCTCATTCCATATCACAATAACTGTATTGATAATGCTCTATGTAATGTATAGTAATGTTATTCCTACTCTAGTCTGGATTGTAACCATAAATTTCAGGTAGAGATCCAACGTGCTCCACGTTCCGGACTCCCAGGAAGCCGTTTGTCAAACTAACCTCTTGCCCTTCTTATGTAAGAACATGTTTTGAATGGGGTTCGAATCTGTTTTCCCGATTGTGTTCCTGTTGAATTTATAGACCCTCTTACAATACCGATTTCAAAGTTGCAGTAGATCCATGATTAATTATAATATTTCATTTTGTAAGGAAAACCATTTTTAATATGATATATCAAGTTAATCCTTGATACGATTATAAATATTATATTTACTCTCTAAGTTATGTCCTTATCTACCTATCTACATTTACTTCTCTTTTTCTGTATTTCTGGACTGTCTTACACATGTTTACAAGATATAACAAGAAATAACTAAACTGTAGGCTGAAACTTATCATTAAATTTATTTATATACAGAGAAACATCTATTTCAATGATTTCAATCTACCAGGATTAGGCTGAGAAAATAGTCACATTGGTCTTACGGCATGAGCATGATAGCGATAAGAAAATCACAAGAATTTTAAATTTTGAAACAAAACAAAAACACCTAACATTTTTAAATATTACACATTAATAGATGTAAGTGTATTAAATGAGCTATAGACTAGATATTTTGAAAAAGATATCAGCAAAGACTGATATGCGACATTTTGTGTCGCGTGCAGCTGGTATAATCAGTCTTTTAAAACCCAATTATATCCCACAGATTATTATTCGAGTATGCCACGACTGGATTATCTTTTGGAATTCGTCGGGACCGAAAACAAATAAGACGGTTAAAACTGAAAAACCATCACGTTTAAATTTTCAAATTTAATATATTAATATATTATGTTGGCTAATGAAAGGAGCTATTGTCTATTTTGCATGAAATCTCACAAAACCTCTACGCGACGCAGGTGGGAGACTTAGGTGTACCATGTCAATACATGCCACACAACTTTCATCAAGTATATACAATAAAATATTCCTCGTAATATAGCGCAAAACAAAATTATTTTAAACATTTTTATAATGGTCAAATAGTAATAATACATCGATACAATCCGTAACATTGATATGAGTATAAATAATTGGTCTTCGAGTAGTCACGAAGTGAGTGCATTTACGCTGTACAAGACAAAGAGATATAATAATAACACATTTTGTGTAGCTGCACTGTATGAATGATACCAACCGTAACTTAAGTAGCAAAAATGGCGCGCCACTTAAAAAGCAAGGGATTTGACACTTAATCTAAAATGGTAGTTTAAACATAAAATACTGCATTTAATAATTTTAATGGTAATCTCATTATCAGTCCGTTAATTTTAACTATACAGATTGTATTTGCATAATATTATTGTATTTCCAACCTAATCGTATTTCAAAACATTTTCTTTTCGTATTAATTCTTTGATAATATGCTAATTATACGTAAAATATTTCGTAAAGATATTTTTGTAACTGATTTAGTTGCATCAATTTGATGTTAACCAAAAATATAAAAATTTGATTTTGAAATAGGTGTTAAAACCTAATTTTTTAGGGTTATATATATATATAATATATATATATATATATATATATATATATACGTGTGTGTGTGTGTGTGTGTGTGTGTGTGTGTGTGTGTAATCGTTTCAATATTTATATAGATATCCATACATTTTACATCCCTATTAATCAGTTTTTTAGTCATGTTCATGGATATTGCAATAAATTCTAACAGAATAGTTTTTAAATTTTCTATTTTTAAACAATCATTCATCTATGGTAAAACCATACTTGTAAAATAATTATATATATCAAACAAAACATGCATTCCTTGAATATAAGCATAACTATATTAAGTTTTTACACCAATTTAAATTATTTTACATCATGGTTTGTACTGATAACAGTAACATGATAAAATGTATGTTAAAATTATCTTTAAAAGGGTCACGGTGTCTTAGAGGTAGGGAGATGTTCGGCCAGTGGGGATCGTAATGATCCGTCTATTGTCCAGATGTCTATTGTGTCTCCTCTGGCTTGGGTGTTCTGAGTTTCTCGAGGTAAGTTATACGGCTAGTCACAACTCTATCAATGTAAAACAATATCACAATATACAATATTTAGACTATTATATTATATGGATAAAAAAAACGGTGTTAATTTTAAATTTGGGTGATGTGAGCTTGATTGTTTTAGAATTGAGCGCAATGATATTATACACACCGAGACCCCTTAGTTGAATCATGTATAGGGAATGATATGTTACTAAATAATTCCCTAATTAAGAAATTAAAGATATGTAATTAGTCGAAATAATAGTATTGTATTTAGAGAAAAGATGATAACTAACTTTATAATAATGACCAAAACAAAACAGGTGGTCTATATCTTTTACAATACTAAAATAAATTATTTTTAAATCAGCTGACCAGCTGACACTACATGAGGCCCCCTAGGGAGACTGGAAGTCAGGGAGCAAGCCGTAAACGCACATTGCGACCAAATCTGGTAGCGCACTCTGGTGTTGCGTTTGTCCGGGTCTGCAGCAGGTGTACCGATGCTGTGTGCCAGTGTGTGGGCGCTTCTTGGTTGAGGCTGTGGGGAAGGGTCAGGTAGAATGTAAGCAGGCTTCACTCTGTCAATGCTTACTTTAGAGCTTCTATCTGCGATCTGGATGGTCATAGTTTTGTCGTCACGGCTGAGCACTTTGTGAGATCCGCTGTAGGGAGGTTGCACGGCTCGACGCACAGTATCGTCACGTAAGAAAACATGAGTGCATGTTGATAATTCCTGGAAGACAAATGTCTGAGGTTTGCTGTGAGCTGAGCCAGAGACAGGTTGAAGGCGAGATGTTTGACGTTGCAGCCTGACAACAAGGTCAGAGATGTCTTCACTGCGTCCCAACCACGGAGGGCTGGCAAGGAGTGATCCAGGTATACGTAAGGGTTCTCCGTATACTTGTTCAGCAGAGGACGTTGTTAAATCTTCTCTGTATACGTTTCGGATACCAAGCAGAACTAGAGGGAGGGCTTGGAGCCAGCTTGATTCCGGGTGACAGATGATGGCCGCTTTTAGATGACGGTGAAAACGTTCGAACCATACCATTGGCTTGTGGGTGATAACTGGTGGTCCGTAGACGTTCAATCCCAAATGTAGAGGTGAGACGTTTGAAAAGTCCAGATGCGAATTGACGACCTTGATCCGTTGTGATACGTTCTGGGCATCCAAAACGGGATATCCAACAGTTCACCAAAGCTTCGGCGACTTCCTCAGCAGTGATTTGCTGAAGTGGGTGAACTTCTGGCCATCTGGTAAACCTGTCAATAACGGTCAAACAGTATCGGTACGGGCCAGCTGGTGGGAGTGGTCCAATTATGTCTACATGAATGTGACGAAAACGAGCAGATGGTGGATTGACTGTTCCAAGTGGACTGTGAACGTGGCGTGAAACCTTGGCACGTTGGCAGAGCTGACAAGTTTGGGCCCAAGTGCGGTAATCTCGCTGAATATTAGGCCAAACAAAACGTTGAGATATGAGGCGAGCTGAAGCTTTGATGCCGGGATGACTTAAGTTGTGTAGAGAGTCAAAAACCAGTCGTCTGAGAGGAGCAGGTACAAATGGTCGGAGTGAAGGATTAGAAGTGTCACAGAAGAGGTCAACGTTTGAACCAGGGACTGTGATTCTCTTGAGATTCAATGCTGTGTCTTGGTTCAAAAGATCTTGAAGCAGTGTCCTCTCGTTGAGCCTGTGAAAGAGTACAGTGGTCGACAGTTGTGATTCCTGAAATGGCATCGACACGTGAGAAAAGTATCGGCAACGATGTTTTGCAGATCCAGATATGTGTTGAATGTCAGTAGTGAATTGGGCAATAAATGATAGTTGATTGACTTGAACAGGAGGAAGTTTATCCTTTCTCTGTTGGAAAGCAAATGTCAATGGTTTATGATCAGTGAATATAGTAACAACGTTGAGCTTCTAAAATGTGTCTAAAATGATGTACTGATGAATAGACGGCATAGAGTTCACGGTAGTAGGCGGGCCACTCTATTTGTCTTGCAGTAAGCTTTTGAGAAAAGAAAGCAAGTGGTTGCCATTCATTCCTGACGGGTTTTTGAAGGCATGTCCCAACAGATGAGGTGCTGGCGTCAGTGAAAAGTCCGAGTGGAGCGTTTGGGTCAGGGTGATTGAGCAGAGTTGCTTGAGAGAGATTCTCCTTGCAATTGATGAAGGCCTGTTCTAACTCGGTGGTCCAGGTTATCTTCTGATTTCCTTTGAGGCCTGCAAGATCAGAGTGAAGTAGTGCTTGGTGTTGAGATGCAGAAGGAATGAATCTTCTATAAAAATTAATCATGCCCAGAAAACGACGTAGTCCTTTGGCAGTTTCCGGGCGAGCGAAGTTCTGAAGAGCGGTGATACGATCGGGAAGAGGTCTAGTACCACTGGCAGATACTTCGTAGCCTAGAAAGGTAACTATTGGAAATCCAAGGACACATTTGTTAGCGTTGACAAGGATTCCATAGTCTGTGAGTCTTTGAAAAATGATACGGAGGTGATCTTGATGTTGTTCGGATGTTTGTGAGAAAATAAGTATGTCATCAATGTATGGGAAACAAAAATCAAGTCCTGAAACCACTTCGTCGATAAATCTCTGAAATGTCTGTCCAGCATTTCTGAGTCCAAACCCCATGAAGGGAAATTCGAACAAACCGAAAGGTGTGGTTATGGCCGTCTTAGGGATGTCGTCAGGGTTTACTGTTATTTGGGTGTAAGCTTTTACTAGATCAATGACCGAAAATGTTGTGCACCCCACGAATTTGATGATTGAAGTCATGAATGTGACGTACCGGATAGCTGTCAGGAATGTTCTAGCGTTTAGAGCACGGTAGTCACCACAATGGCACGGTCGCCAACCATCAGTCTTCTTAGGAACTAAGTGCAGAGGAGACGACCAAGGTCCATCAGAGCGTCGGGCAGTCCCTCCTTGGACCATACTATTGAATTCGGCTTTGGGCGATTTTAAGGCGATCAGGTGCAAGACGGCGAGGTCGGCAGAGAGATTGGAGGGCCAGGCGTCGTCTCGATGAGGGTGTAACGTATTATGCTTCACCTCACGAGGTGTTCCAGCCGGACGAGTGAGGGTAGGAAACTCAGCAAGCACAGCGTGGAATAGAGAGGACTCGGTGAGGGTCTTCACACTAGGAACAGAGGCATCAGAAGTTTTACATCTTACTGTTAAATTATTTTGTCGAGTCAATCAAGCGTTGATTGCGACAGTCAGGAAGAAGTCCGTAGTGAGCAAGAAAAATCAGATCCAATGATGGGCATGGTGACATCAGCGATGATGAATTTCCATCATGCAAAGATGCGTCGCAAACCTAGATTTAGACCAAAATTTCTAAAACCGTTAGGTGTGAATTTGTGATGAGTTCGCTGCAACCAAGTCGTAGTCCACGCGTTGTGGTCTGTTTTGTAGTAGGTGACGTGGGTAGCAGCAGAGATCAGAACCAGTGTCTATGAGAAATTTATTACCAGTAACCCGGTCACTGATGAGAAGGCGTCGTCCTCCAGTTGAGCAGCCAGTAGACGCCATTATTGGCTGTTGGAGTTTAAAGAAAATGTACATGGCTTGATACATTTATTAGCTTCTTTACCATATTTAAAATGATACCAACATATATCGGAGGAGCTAGATAATGATTTAGAACCATCCTGGCCGTGTAAGTCTGAGCGAGATCCAAGATGATGAGCTGAGAGTGCTGTCTCGATCTGAGAAATCCTATCAGTCAATTCCTTTATGACCAAGGTGAGTTCTGAGTTAATATTTACAGTTTTTATACGGTTGAGAAGAACACACTGTAGATGGCAAAGTAAATACACTTACATTCGGAGTTGCGGTGCTTTGAACTGTACTCAAAGGGATTGATGAGATTACCTCAAATATCTTGTCAGCAACATGAGCTAGTTGCTCTAGTGACTGTTCTTGAGGTTGTGCCTACAGTATTGCTTGGACTTGGCATGGTAGGCGAGTGATCCATAGTTGACGAATAAGATCCTCATGTACTGGGAGTGTTACCGGAAAGTGATAGTAGATGACGAAGGAATTGAGATGGTTTACGAGATCCCATTTCTTCCTCCGTCAGAATTTGTTTTAGTTGTTGATTGGTACTGAGAGAGAGAGCCTTTGGATAAGTTCGGTTTTGAGACGCGTGTAAGGGTTGGCTACAGGAGGGGGAGCTTTAATTATATCCCTTACCTCATGAGCGTAGCGACCTTCTAGCTGACTTACAGCGTATGCAAATCTAGTATTCTCCTGTGTAACATGGGCGATGGTAAACTGAGCTTCGACTTTGTGCAAACCATAGTTCCACATCTTCCGGGCCAAAAGGGTGGAAGTTTGACACTTACCCGATTGACGACACGTTGGGGAGAGTCTGCAGTTTGTATATCAGTTTTCCCGCATGTTCATTGTCCTGGTTAGCAGGATGGTGAATCTCTTCAGCATTGTTTTCTTGCTGACCTTGAAGATGACGTTGCAGATGTTCAACTTGAGTCCGCAAAATGTCGTTTTGCCTTTGCAAATCTTCTATTGAATGTGAATAAAAGCGGGTCTTGAATAATTTGTCCTCTTTTTCGGGGTCACCAATATAGGGAATGATATGTTACTAAATAATTCCCTAATTAAGAAATTAAAGATATGTAATTAGTCAAAATAATAGTATTGTATTTACAGAGAGAAGATGATAACTAACTTTATAATAATTGCCAAAACAAAACAGGTGGTCTATATCTTTTACAATACTAAAATAAATTATATTTTTAAATCATCTGACCAGCTGACACTACACATGTATTAAGAAATTGATTTTGTACTAAGTTGTAATGCTTGTTTCATTTGAGTATCAAACTCACAGATAATTTTAAGCTTATTTTAAGATTCAAATAAAATTAAATTGCCTCAGTAAATATATTTTATTCTTTTTAAATGAAATTTTTGAAACCCAGGGAATGATTATAATTCTAAATGATGTAAACGTTTATGACGGGATATAAGAATCCCTTAGTTTCCAATGGAAAGATCTATGTGTTTTATTACTTAAAACTAAAATTGTGTATATCCTATGTAAATATTATGCAAACGTGAGTGGGTTGAAGATTTTAAACTTGAAATCGTCAGTATTACTATCTAGCAAGTGCATTATAAAAAATTTGGTGGGTTGTGACAAAAATTTTTATCCCTAAGGTTACCACTACCAGCAATTGAATTTGTAAAGTGTTCTTACTTAATCTATACTTGCTGCCTAATCGGGAATCTAATAACCGTATATTTTGTATTTTGGGCAATTATCTGTCAGTAAATATAATATGTTTTTTAGTTATCTCATATTTAGTTAAAACTGAAGAAACATGTAAATGGAGAGGCAAATCAATTTAGATTGCATTTTTTTAAATTTAGCTATTAGTAAATACAATATCTATGTAGGAGCAAAGGTTTGATACAAAACAGAGTGCATGGAAATAATGTTATATAAACAAAAATTATACTAACAAAATTAAAAACAATGATAGCCTTAAATTTAGATTTATATGTTTATAGTATACCATGTTAATATTTTACCGAACGAATGGTTCTTTATAATAAACTCAAATATTTACTAAACACATTGTACAAATAAAAACATATATTAGGGTTTTCTTACAAAACATATTTGAACCTCTGTACTTTTGTGCTATTTAAATCTATGTTACAGATATCTGCAAACAGATTTCTTTACGAAGATCACGTGAAAAAGAAGGATCAGTTACACAATTAGTTTTTTTTTTCAATATTCGTAGAATATTGAATGTTAAAAAAAGTTGCTACTAGTTTTAAATAAATGTCCGCTGTTAATGTGAAGTAGAGTCAGTTGTCGCAGATTACCGTATTAACGGTAAAGCGTAAATGAAGTACCACTTCGGGCTCGGGCTTAGATATTACACATAATGGGATCGGTGCCAAATACCTGCCTTCTACAGTCCTAGTGGGGTAAAGAGTTCAGTGAGGTATAGTAATTGCCTACTGCTTCTAACAATACGATGTTACTAATAATCATATACATTTTTTGTAATGTAAGATAATTTTGGTAAACACATAAACATTTTATTTAAAAACCGTGTATAACTGGATACAAATTTTGTTTTATATTCATTAGTTGTAAAAATTAAATTTTTTATCAATGAATTTTAAATTTATTAAATCCTAATAAAATCGTGAATTCATGTTATATCTCTAGTTTTTGGAAGGAGGAAAATCGTACTGCAATTACGTCAAATATAACATTAAACTCAGTAATAATCGAAGCGTATGAAAATGTATAGGCATTACATTAATGAATGCTTTTAGTCCTTACATCTTTCTATTTTGTTGTTAGTATTACAAAATAATATGTTTTCATTGATGTATAGCTAATATTGTAAAAACAAGTCTATTTGTGTCAGTCTTTGTGTTTATGTGTGTTTGTGTGATTGTCACGTAATAACTATTACACCGATTATACTGAAATTACACATGGACATTCTTATAAACCCTGGTGAATGTATAAGCCTTATTAGTACTTCAGTATTCCCTCTGGGCAAATCCTAACCCCTTCAAATCTATTTTTTGATTCATATGCAGATAATTCATATTAGAAACATTCTAATTTGAGAACACAATCATATCTATAATAAATGGAAGTAAAACGGTGAATTTCGTTTATAGTAAAGAAAATATTGAATAGGATTTAAAGTAACAAAACGTAATTTCACTGATGAGATCATATGATATTCGTTTAATATGATATCATGCTTTTAAATTATCGGTCCAATCTGGATATTAAGGAGAAATTTACTATCTAACTTTGCTACACTAGTTAAGAATGTTATAAAAACACACGTAATAGTTGTTTTTTGAATGAAAATAGCCTCTAGACAAACTAAAATATAGTACAAGAATTATCTTAAAACCGGAATAAATAAATTACAATGGCCATAGCTGTACGCGTTTTACCACCCGAAACAAATCTGTGCATAAGTATAAAAAAAAAAAATCTTTATAGTGTGATCAAAGCAAAATCACCTCCGTTTAAAATGACGCATAGCTCCAATATTCATTATATCAGGAGTTTGTCAGCTAACAAGCTAACCAATTTGAATTTATGATTACTTCACACTGACCGAAAATAGTTTAATTGTTATAAACATCGTTTAAAATGTATTATTGGAGTTAAATTTGATTTTTTGTTTACAGTACTTAGGTTAACGATTTGAGGGCAACAAAATATTGTTTCTTAAACTAAATCCTAATAGAAATCAGAATATTGGAATATTTTTAAAGTGATTGTTGCTTAATTCAGGAGTATTTATTATTTCATTTAGAATAAATGTGCCCACGTAATCTTTGATTTAGGTACGTAAGGAAATTGTGTGCGAATACGTGCGTAAATGCTAGTTTTTTATATATAGGCAACAAATGTAAACTTAACTTTGGACCTGTCTTTATCTTTGAATCTATATGTAGGATTCTCTTTATAAAAAGTGCCATATTCCTTTTTAAGTATTGGATATACAATTATATATTATATGCGTTACATTACAGACAATTAAATATCTCTTTAATTGTTGGTTTAGCTAAATTAATGTAAACAGACATCTAGTATTTAATTAAATTTAAACTTTAAAATACTGTTATGAATGTAAAAACAATGGTCCTGCTCTCAGTATAAAGGTCCCACACACCCAGATATTTAAGTCTAAGGATGTCCTTGAGCTGAATACATCCAGCGACTTTGATCTCACAGACCATTAAAGCTGCTCTTTCCAGCGAGTAAGAATATGCTGCTCCTACAATCGTACATGCATTTGTATGCCTATATATTTTATTTGTAAGGTTTTATTTGTATTTTCAGCGGTATTTTTTAAACTTATTACAATGAAAAATATAAAATATTCTGAAAATGTTTTAAAGATATAATTCAAACTACTCTAGCGAAGGAAATTCCGAATGGATAAACAAGAGCGAAATGTTTATTTAAATAATATCTCGTGTAAAATGTTATCATGTCTGACAGTAAGAATACACTTTGATCATGTATGTTCAAACTGTGTAAGAAATGTTTAAAATACTGCTTTTAAAACATTATTTTGCCTTTGTGTCTGAATTAAAAGTAAAAAGCATGTTGAAAAAAATTAAAAACAGTTTTAAATGCCACGCAAATTGTTAACAAAATCTCACGAGACACATTTATGTATAATCTTTGCTTCGCATTACTAGCGGTAAAACCTTTGCATTGTGCCTTGAGATTTTTAAATGCTAGATATAAATTTGTTTTCTATTAAACTTACCTGCTATTATGTTTTACATTTTCATAAACATAAAATTTTTATGATGTATAGTTTTAAGATTATATTTGCTCGCAATTTCAGAAGGTGAGTTTATTTTAAAATAATGGTTTCCAGTTTTCAATACTCCTCATTGTTCTCTGACAAAGTAATCTTAATTCTTTATTATTGCTACTTTATGGCAATACTAACAGTTACCCGCAGCTTTAAATATGCTTTTCAATTGAATAACAGTAGTATAAATGAGCAACATTTGGTTTATAATGAAAATTATGGATTGACCCTGAAAGATATTCCAGTATCCCAAACAATTTTAGAATGACTAAATTTTAATTTAAACATTCGAAATTCAACATTTTTAGTTAATGAAATGAAGAGTAAAAAAACTATTTATAATAGTACCTACGAAAATTAAACCTTCTTATTTCTATAAAATTAAAATTATTTGATAGAATATATGAGTAATAATTTAAATAATTATGGCCAGAATAGGGATATAGTAATTACATAGTCTTAATCGAATTGGAAATTTACTCGTATATTTTCACACATGCCATAATAGATATAATAAAAATATTACATAGTCAGTCTGAGAAAACTACTTTATCAAGACGTGTCTGTTTTTGGCCGGTCTACGTTATCACTGTGTCAGTTTTAAAATTGCCACTTTAAACCAATATATATATATATATTGGTATTGTACTTTCTGTCATTGCAATCTCCTTCCAAACTGAAGCATTTCCAGGATTTAGTACGATTTTTTTGTCGCACCGACCACGAAAATATATTATATTAACATACGCCTGAAAAGTGTTCTTTGTTAAAACAGCTTATAATTCCGGTCGTTATAGTTTACTTTAGTTCTAAGGCGTTTCTGGGACGTACAATGGTTAGTGTTGTGCTCCCGATCATGGTAATATAAACACAGGTTTAAACATTCTTTTTCCCCCAAAAAGCGTACATTTATATTTAACATAATTTCTCAAGTATTCAAAGCATTTTCGGTGACTATTTCGATAAAATATTACAACTAATGTTCATTTGAATCTATTTCTGGTTCTTTTGAATCGTTGTTATTGTTTCCGCGATAATGAATATAAATATTCAGTGTGTCTAAAACATTAAACTAGGCAGATTACGCATACTTCTAACAGTTATCTACCCTTGTTTTAAGTTATTTTAGATACGGGTAGTCTCGGTAAGGAATAATATTCATGCGTGGCTAAAAACTTGCTAGGACATAAAAAAGTTGTAAAAAAATTAAACAATTATTACTGTTTTAGGGGATGCAATACCAGTCGAATCCCTGTGTGTAGATTAAATTTATTCCAACATTTTTATATGTCTGCTGAGAGAAATAAACACGAAATTTAAAATGTTACTTTCTAACAATTGCAACACCATTTTTTTTTAATTATATTCAATTTATTTTGATTTCCTGTGTAAGTCTTGTGGTAAATTTGTTTCCAAATGTAAATTTTACTGGGATATCAGGAACTTGGGAATAAGTAATGAGTGAGTGAGGGTTTTATCTTTTATGTATAGGGAATGAAGTATGTTGACATTTGATATGTCAGTCTTGTATCACTGTTAACCTGTTTAAGGGAACAGCATTTCTAGAGAGCAAATTGTCAAATTCTAAAACCTGTAGAACACAACCATTACGTTTATTTTCAACCTGAGACTGTTTGATTATATCATAAAATTATATATATATATATATATATATATATATATATATATATATATATATATATATATATATATATTTTGGATTGACATTGTTGGCGAGGTGTAAAAGATCATCTGGGTTTCGAGTGGCCACAGGAGTAAGTAAGTAAGTAATATATATATTTTATTTATGTATATCTGATTAAAGTCCAAATATAAGTAGCTCTCTTTTACTTAAAGTGTAGTACAATAAAATGAAAACATTAAATTTAGATTCCTAAAACCGTTCTTGAATAATTGAATTAAAATTTACAAATCGCTTTGTTAAAATATTCCTGTCAAAAAATCCCAAAATAGATACTTTTGTTTTACTATCATAAAAAACAAATATTATTCCTACGAAAAATTTTGTAAAATGATTCCTGGATGCAAATAAAATGTCGTAATAATACTTAGTATTACATTTTTTTAAGCAAAAAGAAACATAAAAATACATTTCCTATGTAAAGCTTATAATATACATAAGGCATACGTTAATTTTAAAAAATGTGATAAGGTATTTTTAATGAATCCAAAATTAGTAGCTTGTATCCTTTTCGTTTCACTTTGAGAATGTGTTCCACACTGATATCTTAAAAAGTTTGAAATAAAGTAATATCATTCTGTTACAGTCATTAATTAAATAATCGTTACAAAATTATAATGAAAACGTTTTTAAATAAGTGCACTAGCTCTTTATAATTATTTTCTGTAATGTAAGAAGACTTCTAACTTTTTTTTTTTGTAGAAGTGTTTCTGTTTGAAGGGATTCCTTATTACGGTTGTAGTATTATTGTTTTAATTGTATATTATATGTCTAGTATATCTATGGAATAATTAAACTGCAAACAATTTGCCCACTACTAAACAAATTAGTGATATTAAACTTTATATTGCCTCCCCTAAACCACTCAAATTAACCAAATAAGTGAATTTTTTATCCTTTTATTAGCGATTTAAAAAATATCAACTTGAATTATTTATATGTTTTGTGTGTCAATTAGATCCTATAATTGTGTAGTAAAAATGGAAAAGGTTGTAAGTGCCAAAAATAAAAAAATGACTTTTTCGGTGAAAAGCGAAGTAAAAGCCAAGCGTAATAAGATAGACAAGGTAGTTAAGTGCCAGAAAAATTGCCCCTAGTTTGTAGAGCAGTCGGAAGATGTCAGCACCGTGTAAGAGCCGTGCGGGGTTTGAAGTGGAGAAACGATGTAAGTCCACCCGCCATGATGTATGTTTCCTTGTCTATTCCGTAGTTATTTGCTGATGCCGGGCGGGCAGTGACGCTACGCATGCTCGCCGCTTTTACGTTTTGTGTTGTTTTACGTAGTGATTATTTTATTTAAGTGTGTTGCGTGTAACAGGCGTTGAAGTATTTATTAGTGCAGTGTTCTATCTTACTAAAAATGGAAGCACCTCCTGTTCGTAAGAAAGTTCTAGTGGAGAGAAGACGAAGGGCTCGGGAAAAAGGAGACAGTTATGTTACTTGTAAAGGAAAGACTATCCCCGCAAAAAATCCCCCACCTCCTGAACGAAGCTGTTCATGTAAGTACCAATGCAAAAAACTTGAGTAACGAACAAAAACTGATATTGTTTATGGAATTCTACAAAGTTGACGAAAAAAAGCCAGGGAACATATTTACTCAAACCACATGCAGATGCTACCTATTGCCCGTAGAAGAACACTGGGAATTACGATGATCCCAGTGAGAGTAAGACGCACCTGCTCGTTTTGCATACAACATTCCTGATGGTTCTGGCAAAAACATACAAATTTGCAAAAAAAACTTTAAAGAAATTTTTGCTATTTCTGAAAGGAAGTTGATTGGTTTACAAACTAAAAAAAAAACAGGATGCTTGATTTTCGAAGACAAAAGAGGGAAAACCCCTGGATCAAATGAACACAATGTGAAGTATACAGAAAATGACCGTAATCTGGTTAGGTGTCATATAAATTCTTTCCCAAGATACGAAAGCCATTATTGCCGAAAAGTATCAAGCAATGAGTTTTTGTCCCCAGACCTGAACAAACACAGAATGTTTTATGGCATTTAAAACCCAATACCCCACAAGTCCAGTCAACTATAGTTTTTATACAGAAGTATTAAAAAAAGATTTCCCAAAACTCAAGTTCAAGGCTCTTGCAGCTGATACTTGCAAAAAATGTGATCTTTTTAAAGTGCAGATTTCATCAACGACCAATGAAAGGGCAAAACGGGAAGTTAAAACTAAACAAGAAATTCACCATCGAAAAAGCTGAAAAGGCCCATGTCTGCATGAAAGAGGATATTACTTTGTCCCAACTTCCAACTGGTACCCGCTACAACATTGTTATGGACTTGCAACAGGTGAATGTTCGTTGCCCATGCTTACCCATAGCAACCATGTTTTACTGCAGGACAACTTTCTTGCTATAATCTAGGAATACATGTGGGGGATAAATGGACTCAGCGTTTATGTGTATGTGGCATGAGGGCATCGGAGGTCGGGAGGAGCCAATGAAATAGCTTTCTTGTGTGTTTAAAGTTTGCTACTGTTTCAAGGCCATTTTTCTCGGAGAAGACTTGTAATATGGTGCGACAACTGTGGTGCTCAAAATAAAAACAGGATGCTCTTAATGGCAATTATTTACATAGTTCACAAAGGGTTTTAATCGCTCTATTAACTTGAAGTATCTTGTAAGTGGGCCACAGTTATATGAACTGTGACAGAGACTTTAGCATTATTGAAAAACGCCGCAAAAATGCAAAAGCAATGGTTCCTAAAGACCTGGAAGATGTAGTTGCAAGTGCAAAATTTAAATCCCCCTTCACAGTTGTTTCTATGAAGAAAGAAGACTTTATAGATTTTAAAGGTCTTGCAAATCAGTTCATTAAACACAAAAGATCTAGCTATCAGCAAAATTTCCCACTTCCGAGTTTTCTCATAAGAATCCAAGCACAGTGAAGGTAGCGTCAGTTTTGGCACTTCAAGATGATGGTATGGTAACATGGAACAAAGTTGACGTCTTTAAGAAAAAGGCCGACCTTGGCAATCTTCCCGACTTAAAGGACTTGCCAAAAATCCAGTTTAAATCAAAAATCTCACAAGAAAAGAAGAACGATCTGATAGGAATGATAGACTGCATAGAAAAGGCAGAAGACAAGCAGTTTTATAGAGATCTTCTGGCAGCAGACAACCGTTCCTGATGGTGTCATGGAGGTGCAGACATTGAAGACAAGGACTACTAGTTGTATTAAAAGTAAGGTATTTTAATGTACAAAGTCCTAGAGTTAATAATATTAAAAATAATATTAATAATATTACGTACATTATGTAACTTTTTTTCAGAAAGTCAAGACTATGACTAAAAGTGTTTTTATCTTTTGTACGTATTATCATGTATCCTTGTAACATATTTTGATGTTATGGTGTACATTAAAAACGCTTCTAAACAATACTGGACTTACATCCTATTTTAAACTAACCCTTCACTTACATCATTTATTAAATAAAGAAAGGCACATACATCCTTTTCCACAAAAAAACCGGATTGCTCTTATATCTTTTTTCCATATCTTTTTGGTTTCCGCTTATATATTTATAGCAGAAATTGTATTATATGTTATTCCTATTGATTTTATATTTTTATAAATATAAAAAATATTTTATTAGTAAATATTCAATGTTTTAGACATATTTTATTGAATACTGAAAATTTTAGTTTCTGGCACTTACAACCTTTTCCATTTTTTACTACACAATTACGGTATTCATAACATGGTGTGGCCACGTCTACGTAATTTAATATATTTGTACAAAAAAGCAATCCCTTTTAAAACTTTACCATAAGGAAATTTCTAATAAAA
>NW_025781868.1:0-53234 GCF_021130785.1 Homalodisca vitripennis | reverse complement strand
CAACAAAATTTAAGACCATAATTTTCCAACAAATCTTACATGGATTTATTGATTCTTTACTTCTCGTATTTAAAAGTGTTATTAGTTAATGAAAATACGAATATTATCAACCTTCATATAATCAATGTTGGTGATTTACACTTGAAACGCATCTTCAATATGATATTTCAAGATTACAACCACATGTGAAATCCACCTTTCTTTGGACGAGGCTGGAAAGATTGGTTTGATTTAAAACAAGGAAAATTTAAAAATAAAATATAATTTGTTAGTATTCAAAAATGTTTATGAAACGGACTGTATTATTTTTAGGTAAACAATATGCAACATACTTTCCAGTATTATTTGTCTAGTTAATATATTGACTTTGTCCTTGGTGGAATATTCGTAAAAAATATAATATTTTGCTAAAAGAGCATCCTGCACATGTCACATTTTTTTAACGAAAAACTTTCAATAGTATTAAAAAAATTACCACCTAAATTATTATAAAATACTTAAGAAAATAATAAGAAAAATATTGATCTTACTTATACACAATACTTTATACACCTAGGTTCCGTTTACAGTTTTCCAAACATTATCTCTGATTTCAATTAAGGGTTAAAAATTAAATTTAAATTTATGTTTAGAGGTGAGTTTAAGGCAGCAAACCAGCACGATACTCATACCGTGAAACTTATTTTCTCTTTAGTTCATGGTAAGTAATAAGGGCGTTTATCATAATTGCATCTGATTTATATTTCTAAAAGCCTAAAGAGGGTTCTTAAAAGAGGAAAAACCAATAAAAGATCGAATTTCATGTTAAAGGTAAGGATTGCTAAGTTTATGAAATAAGTAAGAGTTGACCCTATAACAGATCCAGGTCATAGATCTCTTTAGTGACATTTTAAATTATTTGTTCAAGCTAGGAAATATTGTAAATATAAATTTAATATTCGTTAGCTAATATATATACAAAATTTAAATTCACGGAAACATCTTCGTATAGCTATACAACAGATAAAGAACTTTAGACTATCATTCTAATATACGATCGAAGCAATAAATGTTTCCCGAGGGTTTCAATGTCTTCAATACTCAGTTGATTACTTGTTTGTGTACAGCACGGCAGAGGTTTATGTCCAGCAAGGGTAGTTTTCAGGTCGTAAACATGTTGAGTGTAACTATAATTGATGCCCTTGAGCACTATAAACGTAAGTTACATATTCTTATAGTTATAACATGTTTTATTATACATGTGAACAAGAATTCTGCAACTACTTGTGGCTTGGTATTTTTCCAGTCTACTTTTTCAGAAGGGTTTGCATATGATTAATATTTTTGGAAAAGTATCTTTAATTTAATTCTCATTAAATCTAAAATAGTAGATTAACGTAGATACAGAGACAGCAGAAAATATTCTGCCAGCCTACTTATGATAATTATATGACGTTTGTATCAAATCTCATGAATAAACACGCACCACCATAGATGCCTGGTTTATATACAAAGAAAGCAATACAATTTATACAACATATGATTCCCTCATTGCATTTATGTTTACCAATAACTGTACATCGCTCTGAAAATTGAGTGAAAATCTACGAGATATCGAGCGGGCAGACAGAAACACACCACACGCACCGCACGCACGCACGGCACGCACACACACACACACACACACACACACAATACAAAAAGTGAAAGTACCAAAATCACCAGTGAAAGATTCAGCCAATTATTTAAAAAAGTCACTGATTATGTTTTTTGATTATGTTTGAGGAAATTCTTTAAGTATCACTTATATTATCTAGGGCTTTGATACCAATCAAGAATGGATAGCAATCATGCCGTATAAAAATCCTTACAAGGATAACAGATTTATGGTGATAACCAGACTTATATCAATTCGCGAAGATATTAATTGGCTCTTACAGAAAGAATAATTTATTTTAAAACGTCATATTCGGTCATGGAATAAAAACCAATGCCATTGAGTCGCGAGATAGATTGTTTAATATTGCCAAGGTTTGTAAACCTATAGTTTCCAGAATTTGTAACATTGCTGATTGAACCAGACATTTAAAAACGTAATAATAGTCATTACAGCTCGATAAAGCCTAATGCATATTCATGCTGATTCTATTATCTCACTTAGAGAGAAAAAACATACTTTTAACTTCGGATTATATGAAGCCATAAACTCTTTTATCAAATAAAAATATAACTCGTTGTATGTAAAAAAATATGGGGAAGCTTTTTGGGCACAAATTTTCAATTGTACACATAAGTTAAGCACGATACATTGTAAAAAATTTAAAATATGATAAAAAAATTTAAAAAGTACGTTTCTACATAAATTTAAGAATATTAAAATAAAAATTTTAGATATGTCTGTGCTCTAAATAGTAAATAAGTCCAAAACATAAGGATAAGATTAAAAATTGTTTATATGACTCCCATTACAAGATTTTAGTAAAAAGCTACATGATTATAAGAGGATGTAAATGAATCATTTCAAAATATTAGTAGACAAGAACATCTATCTATTACATTTAATTTCGTTTTATATTTCCTATATGCAAGTTTATTAGCGAATAATTTAAACTTCAATAAATTTTTCTACCCGTTTAGTTGTAACGCTTTCTAATTCATTTTGTGTTTATTCATGTTTACCAAAAACTGGATTTTTAAAAACAACTCCAAATGAGGATTAAAGGATAAATAAAAAATGTTTGCTAACAAGAAAAGTATATGTTAAATTGAAATTTAATGGTACCAAGAGGTTTCACAGTTCATTTTAGGCAATTGTTACAGTTATCCATTGTAAACCTTATTAAACGTATTGATTTCACATTAAGTTTGAAAAAAATCTGTATTTTAGCCCCATTATTGTTACAGGCAAAACTTGTAACATTGCGTCTAGTTTATATGTTTACGATTTTAATTTAGGAATGGTGCGAAATATTAGCTAATTGTAGAAATACGTGAGCCATATAGAACTTTAAAACATTTTTCCACCCAAATAGCGGTCGCATGTTACGTATTAGAGAGTTTGATTTTGTTTAGTATAATTTCTTGACGTAGAACCAGCAGACTAGATTGTATACTTGGTAGGGACATTTATTTTTCAATATAATGCTCATATAAATGTTTATAATCGGTTTGAAACTTGATGGTTAGACTCACTAATCTCTATGTATGAGCTGTCAAGAGAAGTCCCAATGAACTGATATAGATTACAGAAAATACCTTAAGTTTTCCCAATATCGATATAAGGCTTTAGAGATATCTTAAAATCTACACTATAATATCTATAATAAAAGAACCAGTCTATCCCTTCACCCATTGTTCAAATAGAATGAATACTTCTAATATTATACATATCATTCCTACATTGCAATAACGTCTAATGTTACAAAAAGTTACGATGAATAGTTACTTGACGTACTGTTTGTACCCTAAATGAGAGAATATAGCGTGTATAAAATGCTCTTGAAACGTTGATCATGTTTATTATAATACAACACAACATTGTTTATTATAATACATAAATGTCTGTTAACATTTCAAAACAAAACAAAATTGTCTGAACTTAAAGTTTTTAATCCAGTATAAACGTTAAATTATGTTTAATTTTGTTGTTTTTCTACGTAATGAAAATTTAAAATACTACTATAATAATTTGGTACTAAGCACAGTTAGTAAGTAACAGTTAGAGTCAGAGAGACGTAGAGGGAACATGTTTATTGTCATGTTATTGTATGAAGTTGTTTCAGGGCTCCCAAGATGGATTTCTCGGTTTGTGCTTTTATGTAGCAACTCCTCGCGTTTAAAACTGGACTTTTCATCCTCCACGAGCATGTGAGACGAAAACATTATAAAATTTATAAAAAATATATTTCTTTGTATAAGATATATTTTTATAAAATATATCACTAAGTTTTAAATGAATCTGTATTTATATAGGAATGGAACATCGAGTTCGATGATCATGCATGTCAGTATATGGGGTCTTTTAGAGTGTAAACTAAAAGTTTTACATTGTTTGCTATGGATACCTACATGTATAGTGAATTAATTTGCAACAAACTCAAACATTGTACTAAAGTGAAAAATAATCATATGTAAATTATACCAGTTACTTGCTGTTCCGCACGCAATTTCATGTTTTAAAAAAAAAAAACCATAGATATATGAGATGTACTTTTTTAAATTATTAATAAACGGTCATGATTTACGTGTTATTCACTGGAAGATATTTAAATCTCCTGATCCATTTTAATTTAATTTTAAATAACCGTGTGTTGGGACCCTGGAATCGGCGAGTAAGTACGGAACACTTTTTATAAGTACCCGTGAAGTACGCTAAAATTATCTTAAACACCCTATTAATGTGTTGTTGAATAGCTGAAGTGATTTCAATTCTAAATGAACAGTTATAGTCCCATGCGTATAAATCTTAAAGTTTTTTAGCTTCTCAGTGCGGTACATAATGTGTAATAATTTTATGGGTCTCTATGTACGTAGCAAATAGGCGATTTTAGGCAATATATTACAAAAGTTTTGTATGACTAACAGCTTCATGTGTTGCTAATGGCTATTATTTTAGGCTTTAAAACGTGTATGAGACATTCTCGTTCGAGTGAATTACATTTCCGCCAAACAGTGTTGAATACGTCTGTTTGCAATTATCAAGAAAATAGGTCTAAAAATGTGTGTTAATAGACATTTTAATTTATCTTGGTCTTTGTGAATTTGGTGCTGTGTTTAAGTATCAATTTTTTATAATAATCATTAAATTTCTAGAAAAGTTAGATAGTACCTTTGACATTGAGTACACTTCCTTTTTTTGTATTATATGAAACTGCAAATAAAACAAGTTAACATTCGTTTTCGTATATATAAATCCCTCAGTATTGCGTATGTTTCAAAAAATTTTTTAAGATAATTCTTGCTGTCTTGTTATGAATAAAATATTTGTGATTCGAACTTAAAGTGTTACTTTTTTGTTATTGAATAAAGTTTTTCTATCTTTACTTTGTCTTAAACTGGCATATTCACTAAACATCTCTCTTAGAACTTATTTTGAATGATTGCATTTCTTTGAGTGATAGCCTGAAAGAACATGAAAAGTGGCCAAAGAGAAAATTGTTCTTTAAGAAGTTTAGACGTTACTGCAGTTATTGGTCATTCCAGTCAACTTTATGAAATCCGTTGTTCTCTCTTAAACTTTAAGCATGTTAAACACTTATATTCCTACAAGTTTTATATCTTTAAATATAGGTACAAAGATGCTACACTAAGCGAAATTGTAACATAATTTGTAATTACAATGGAAAAATGGATACACATTTTTAAGTGTTATTGTTATTATTGAGTGCGTTGCCCTTGTAATTAGCTTACACCTTTCGTAAGGTGATTATTCTAATTTATCTTTAAATGGTAGAATTATAATTTGTCTTTATAATATCTGGTATTGTGCTATATAAACTCAAACCCAAACGGTATGACCTCACATTGATATAGTGGACAGAGTAAAGCACCAAACTACCTCTCAGCGAACACCCGCACACCCCATTTTGTTCTTATCAATACTGTACAATTATGCTCTATATGCACTACTAAAATAATAATAAATAAAATGCATTTTATGGATGTTTTTATATGAAAAAGCGTATGAAAAACCCTATCAATTGACAAGATGTATTTATTTGCGGTTCGATATCGATGACGCGATGACTTCCCCAGTATAATTGCTTACAATGTTCAACAGAATGTTTACAGAAGGGTTTTTTAGAAAAGAGTCTGCCAATAATGCTCTGTAGAGTAGCGGCCGATATCTTTCAATTACCGGAGAACTACGTGGAGTAGGGGAAATCGACTGGAGTTCAATGTATTACTTCTTGGGGATTTAGGAAAGAGATTTTATAAACTACTAACAGTTACTCGAGGCTTTATACGTAACATCACGTTAGGTGGCAATTACGTCAGAGGCATATTCTTATAATGGCCAGTGATCAGT
This sequence comes from Homalodisca vitripennis, assembly GCF_021130785.1. NCBI lineage: Eukaryota > Metazoa > Arthropoda > Insecta > Hemiptera > Cicadellidae > Homalodisca > Homalodisca vitripennis. The sequence goes on along the minus strand of NW_025781868.1, from coordinate 47,227 downwards.
TTTTGGGTTTTTGACGTTGGATAGTGAACAATTATTATGATTACCATTGAAGTGAACCTGAGTTTTCGCAAAATTCCATGATATTTCAAAATTTGGCTCCAAGAATTGCATTAATTTTTTAAATACAAGATGAGCACTGAAATGGGAACGATTATTAATAATCACTACTACATTATTTACAGAAGAAGGTATAATATTTTTAACATGAATCTGAAGTACATGAGTAATAAATAATGTTATACTTTAAAAACGTTATTTTTAATATAGTGTTGGTAACTTGCTGTCGCTGATTTTGCACATTGTATGAATCTGAGATGTAATTCTCACATGACGTTCAGCAATGTCCGCAACGCAATTAATATCTTCATATTGAATTCGCTCCTTTAGATCATGTGTTTTTTCCTACTTCAGTCCATGCGTCTACTTCCTGTCACTGTAAACCCCTATTTAAACCTTTATGTTTGATGTTTATCTTTATGAAAATGGTTTAGTTTTTCTATGTACGTCATTACACATAAGTAGGTAAAATTTATACCTTCTGGGATATTGGAAAATTAGTATTAACAGAGAGCTTAGCCTTTTACATAAAAAATAATTATTGTTTTATTAAAACTGTTTATTTTTCATATTATAATAATAATTAGAAGGTCCGTAAAGACATTAAAACCTGGCGTAGCTACAAAGTAACAGAAATATTACATATAAAATTAGTAATATAAACATAGTGAGATTCTCATTTTATTTTTAACAGCAATATTCAAATTTTCTAATTTAAAGTGTCATGCTGCAGCCCTAAACTAAAAAAATAAGCTTCATTTACTGCGAATGGTTTTGTTCTGAAACTGTACTCTTCGGAATATTTTGATGGATATTTACTCCCTTTACTATAAAACTTATTATTTATTTTTAAGTTTGATGAAACCATCAGGTTTTTCTAAAGTAGTCCCTGCAATATTATTATTCCATAAAATCTTCTTATAAATATGTAAAGCTATAAATTTAATATGACTACAGTAAAAGTTATATTTAGAAATTAATTTGTGTTTATCAGTTTTTGTCGTAAAAATGTATAAAGAACGTATATAATTAAACAAACTTGTGGATAAAATTATCCGTTACAGATTACAGTGTATTTTAAGAAAATGAAGTGTTATAGACCATAAAATACACTTAAAACGAGTTTCATAAACAGCTAGCTACTTAACCCAAAAATAAATTAGCATTTTTCAGACAAAAAGTTATACTAGCTTTACATTCGGTTCGATAGTAGTTCAATTAAAAATGCATATATAATAATACAGTGAAAATGTAATATATAACATAAATAGGCCTAGTTTTATACATATCAACATGAACATTCACAAATAATTGTGTTTCAACCACAAAAACGTTTGCATAACCAAATTTATATATTTACGGTTTGAAACTTTTAAATAATGCCTAAAGTAATAATAAATTATTGATTGCCTAACAGCCACGGTGATATTATAACAAATCTCATTTAATTAACCAAACATCATCAACATACCTGGTTAAAACATTAATTAAAGTGCCTTATCACATCTACCACCTTCAAGACAATACAATACGGTAAGCAAACAAAAGCCTTTTCGTTCTAATTAGGCTAGATATTAAACGAACAAGCCGGTATAATTCTTCCGTATTTTACTGAGTTAGTTATATTATATATTAACCTTCTAATCACTCATATTTGGGTTTCAATAAGCTTTTCAACAAAAGGGTTATTTTCGTCCTTTCGTTGAATTTACGTAATGAATTTAAATGGTTCATCAAGTTACTTTTTAATAATTTTTTGACTGAAGTTAAAGATCTCTTGCTTCCACATTCTTTTTTAATTACTGAAAAGTAATTGTTGCAAAGGTGTTTTCTTAGACGATACTATACATTCCACTGTTATACAGAATTTATACGCTTATACAAAATATTGTCACTATAGTTAAGTACTTGTCAGTTATTTCAGAAACTGAACAAATTTATAACACATTTTAACATTAAAATTAATTTAAAATCCTAATATCTTAATTTTGATGATCTGAATACATTTTAGACTTTGGTACTCCTCCATTCTCTTTCCTTTTATTGGTATTTCTTAACGCCAAGAATGATCTTTTCTGTGATCTGGTTCTATTAAAGCTCTTTAATTTCCTCATGTAGAATCTGTATGGAGTAAATTTAGTTAAGAATTCTAAATATAAATTTACCCGGCTAGAAAAATATCGCTCTTTACTTTCTCAATCGGAATTTAGGTCTCAGGTGGGTGGTGCTTTCCATCACACATAGACTGTTGATGAGATTCAAGCGTACAGTGAGAATCATATCCCACAGTTCTTTGGTTTGAGAGAAGGAAAATATAATGATAAGCATTGATTTTTAAGACGTCAATGTCAAGATTTTTCTAAACAAAAGTGAGAAGATGTGTCGATACAGTGAAAGACCGATAATACGGATAAAATGTGCTACAACCTTAGACAGGATTTAATCCTGTCCTATCCCTAACCTATAGTCAGTTTCATATGTTTTCCACTTTCTGGCCATACGCTCACCAAAATATTTAAAAGTCTTTTAAGCCATATTTTATGCAGTTCAAAAGTTGTTATATTTCCTGAAAACAATTAAATTTTATTCTATTACTGGATATTAATATATAGATTCGAGTCTCAAATAAGTAATTATGTCAGATATAATATTGTGTTCAGCGGTCACCCTAACTATAACTACAATAATACAGTGATTCAATGTTTATTGAAAAATTAAATAAGGCTATTGCCATTTATACAAATCTGATTAATGTAAACAAAAGTCGTTTGACACGTATTTGATCTTTCGATTATATGTTAGTTTAGTTATTTAAACGCATATGTGACAGATACGGCCAAATACAATATAATTGAATCGTAAAAAAGTAGGGGCTCTGTGGTGTAATGGTAGCACATTCACCCGGCCAGTGAGAGATCCGGGTTCGAGTCCCGGCGGAGCAAGTACTTTTTGTGATTCAATGTTTATTGAAAAATTAAATAAGGCTATTGCCATTTATACAAATCTGATTAATATAACTATAATTAGTTATACCGTTCGAATATTAGCAATATAAAATTTTTTGCTTGTTATTTTAACCAAGTTTTATTTTAATATTCAAAGATGTTAGTTTTGCCATTAGGAAAAAAGTTACTATGCTGCGATTTACAGGTCCGAGATAGATGAAAACAATAAATAAGAACATGCAGCGCGACTCCAGTATGGAAGTATACAGGTGGTAAGAAGTCATTCAAAATCTTACCAAGTAGCATGAGGCTGAACTTTTGATGCATTCTTTCCTTGAAAGACTAATATAATATATTAACATTTCGTATATTAATGAAAAACATATTAAAATTATGGGAAGTATTCATGATAAAATTTTAATAAAATGTTAAAAATATACAAACTAATATTATATCACTAGAAAATTGTTTTTAATTCCATAGCAATAAATCGTTTAACAAATTTAGCCTGCCAATTTTGGGTAGAACAGTTTAAAAAAGAAAGTTGGCGGCCCAATAATTGCCCTGTGTTGCGAAAGCGTTCCGCTATGTAAATTACAGGGTATACCGGACACTCTAAACGGTTTGAACGCCAATTACGTTGTGTTGGAATGAGAGTAATATCGTAAGCTATGCACTTTTTATTCAATCATGTGTTCAGAGTGCTTTTGGTCCTGGCACGTTATTGTGTAGTAACTAAAAATAACTGAAACAATGTTATTTGAAGTAGCAACTGCAGTTGTGTAATAAAATCGTTTTTACCCTATCCAAAGCTTTACGAGAGTAATAAAGGCTTCAAATATTGTTTGGTTTTTAATGACCAGCATATTTTATACTAGTCAGATAGTCAATGATGAAACCCATCGATCAGTGTTGTTATAAATATCTTACTGGAGCTGGAAATATTTATTTACCTTAAAAAGACTTATTTGAGTCAAAAGAAGTTTGTTAAGAAAATGTGAGATGTAAATCGATGTCACAAATGCAAGTGCTATGTAACTTTAGTAAGACAGAGAATATATGTTGCTCTGTATAGAATTGTGGGATAAAGTTTTAGAAAATTACATAATTACATTATGTGTTAAATTTTAGACAATGTAAAAGTTTAGGTGCCAGTTCCGTTTACATACATCAACTTGCAATTTTAGAACTGAATTGAGTGAATTATTGGACATAAAACATATTCCAAATTAAGTTGTTTTATAATAATGATTTCCTCTATACGAATGAAAATATTTGACATATTTTTGTAGTTCAAAATGTGTATTACTCAAACAATAGTATTAAAAACATTTCCAAAATCTATTGATTAATAAAATTAAAAAAAAGCTGTTTTACTTTAAAATAATCCACTTTACAGATCATATATTACTACAAGTTGGACACAATCTGTTTTTTTTTTGTAAATCCTAAACCCAAATCCAGTACAATGTGAGTAACCGCTAATGTTTTAACTTCCCATGCAAGTTACATAATTATATCCTCCCAAAACCAATTCTTTCCGACTTTATTTTTATTCAATTCTTAATGTATTAAAGGAAAAATAATGTTTCTGTTTGTGTCTTAAGTTATGAGGATTGCGGAAAAATTAGGAAAACAGGATTTTTCGGGAAGTTGAAGTAAACTCTATTATATTGAATTTTTATGAGGTGTGGCACCTTTTATATTTTGTTATGTTATTACCTAATTTGAAATAATCAATTAGTATATCATAGTTTGTAGTATAGCATAATTCCCTTGTAAATTTTTGGGGAGCTTGTTTATGTGACGGCTTTGAACAGACATCTAAAACAAATTTATTTTATTCGTTTACTATTGACATATTAACTTTGATATTAGTGTTTGATACTAAAAGTCTTATATGAAACTGTAGGTTTAGGGAAAGTTATTTGCGTATTGGTATAAAACGTCGGACTGTGGATCATAGTTAGAAATAGCAAAAGTCAAATATCCTTATGACTGCACTTGTTGTTAGTAAAGGATTTACAACCTTCCACTGTACCAACTCTCCTTATTCTGTTGGATATGATTCTCGCACAGGTCATTGGTCCATTAGAACGGGTATAGCAGCGCTAAAAATGTGATTAATCTTTTCTGAAAAAATATTAATTTGTCTATAAAGGATTACTATTGAATACTAATATAAAGAATGTAAAAAATGTAGTACCGACCAAGTGACACAAAAATATATTATTTATTTATTATATATAAACTAACCAATTATTACATTTAAAAAAATTTCCAAAAAAATTTCCAAGTGTTTTGTATTAGTTTTAAACATAAATTTCATATTTAAATGTATAAAATTCAAGGAATAACTGCTGCTAGTTTTTGGTCTCTTTAATTTGGGGTTTTTATTCAAATGCTATGTTTGGAGGTGACGTTATTGTTTGGTTCTCTCATTATAATGTTCTTACCTCCCAATGAATGAATCCTCCTCAGTGTCCAATTACCACCCAGCATCTTTTGTCACAGATTCATGGACAGCAGATGACCGTGTCTGTGGCACTCTTATTTATAGATGTGCTCTTTCCAGTAGGGCATAAATATATTTGTAGGTAAATTTTATGTTCATACACTCGTTACGATAATATAAGAATAATCATTCCTGGATATGATATGTTTCAGGTATATAAACAAAAGAAAGTTTTTTTAAATATAATAATATAAAAATAAAAACACGCTTAATATGTGAGTTAAATGAAGTAATGAACAATTAAAAATTTTAAAATATGTCTTTTACTTCAGTTAAAATTTGGTATGGATAAAAACTTCTAATTCATATAATTTATATAAATACAATTTTATACTATTCGATGTAGAAAACATTTCTATCGATATTATTACAGATCGGTAATTCTACGCAATGTATAACAAAATGAAGAAAAGTGTATCAAAGGATATTACGGAAATAAATTTATATAAAATAGAATGATAAATTAATATTCCTTCAGCAAATGTATAAGTTGATAATGTTTAGTTGTCGACGATCGTTATCTTTGATGTAAAATAGCACTGTAAGGTAGTACAATAGATAAAGAGTAACAGAATTCGAACTTACGTGACAGCAATCCTATCCAGCAAACTAGCACTGCACTACCCTGGAATGTAACACGTGATTGGTACTATTGTTACTCTAGAATTTTTACAACTCCCAAATACTAATGTACTGTGAAGGAAGATATATATTGTAAAAAACTACTGTAATAACATAGGTAAATCTTGATGGTGCTCTGTATGGAAATACAAGCGAGATGGTTATCTGTATTAAGAATTATTTCCTAAAGACTTGTGGACAATAAAACAATCTGAGTTATATGAGTTAGTTTAATGCAATAACATATGATGGACGTTATGCCTATGCCCCGAACATATTAGCCGATCGATCCTATAATATTTTTTAAGCTGTTTCAATAAGTGCACTGTGAGATATGGCTAAATGTATAAGTACACTTTCTGGTTGATATTAAGACAATTCACTAAAACAATTATTTGATGTACTAAAATTATATATATGTGTCAATTAAGTCTGGAACCAATTTTTTTAATTTTTGAACCATAATAGAAAGAAATACCAAAGTTCACACGTGCTTACTGGTGATAGTAACGCACATAGCTGCCCAATTACCGAGCGGATAATCCCTTTGGGGGACGGTCCACAAGGAGTCAGACAAAATTTTTAAATAGCAGCATAGGTCAAGATTTGTATCAAATTAAAGGTCTTACTTAGCAGAGTACAATGCCGTAAACCGAACTTAAAAAGGTGGATTCATTCAGTAGTTATAGCTATTTGAATTTGAAAACAATTGAACAATGTAAATTATTAAGTATTACAAGTAAACACCAATTTTTAAGTACCTGTGATCAAAGTAAGTTGTTTCAAAATGTTCCCGTCCCATCATCTGACAATGTAGTAATCGAAGCCAGGAATCAATAATTATTACCAATAACACAACTACTGTTAAAATGTGAAAGTGGCAGATTGAGTCATACACAGCATCCAAAGAAACTTAACGTTTGGGCAGGTATTATAGGAAATCAAATTATGGGCCCATTATTTATCAATGGTAATTTTAAATGGTAACTCGTATCTAGCAATGCTCCAAAATGGGATAATTCCTGCATTACAAGCTGCTCTTGTTCGACAATTTCAAAGAAATTATTTCCAACAAGATGGCGCGCCACCACACTTTGCTCTCCTTGTTATAGAATACATTATTCCTTCACAGATGGATTGGAAGACGTGGTGCAGTATAGAGTGGCCTGCTCGTTCCCCTGATTTATCTCCGCTGGATTTCTTTCTTTGGGGATACTTCAAAGATAAAGTTTATCGTACTAACCTCGAGATTTGGCGCACCTAAGAAATCTCATAGTCCAAGAAGCTCAAGATATTCCTCGTGACTACCTTCAAAATGCAGTCGATGGCTTTTAAAACCGCCTAGGACATTGCCAGACGATGGTAGGGGAACATTTTGAACACTTACTTTGATCACAGGTACTTAAAAATAGGTGTTTTACCTGTAATACTTAATAATTTACATTGTTCAATTGTTTTTTAAAATTCAATAGCTATAACTACTGAATGAATTCACCTTTTTAAGTTCTGTTTTGCGGCATTGTACTCTGCTAAGTAAGACCTTTAATTTGATACCAAACTTGACCTATGCTGCTATTTAAGAATTTTGCCTTACTCCTTGTGGACCGTCCCCAAAAGTGATTATCTGGTCGGTAATTGGGCAGATTATGTGCGTTACTATCACCAGTAAGCATGTGTGAACTTTGGTATTTTTTTATATTGTGGTTTAAAAATAAAAAAAGAGGTTCCAGTCCTTAATTGACACCCTGTATATATATACAATTTTATCGACATTGCCAAAAAGTTATATCCAAGTTCCAAGTTTAGTAAACAACTGGGAGAATACATGAAATATTTCACGAGTCCTTATAAGTTGAGTACAAAGTTATTTTTATAGAAATGCTGCTTGGATAGAGTTGGCTTACTTGATTCATACGGAACTCGCCAAGTAAATTCAGTGGCAGTAAATGTAGGATTTGTTTAATATAAATCAGAGCTACAGTTACATATTTTTTCCATAGGGGCAAATCCTAAAATTCGCCACCCACTTCAACTCCGTCAATTTAAATTTTAATTCTATGATGCTTCTAACTTCGCTTGTACATAATCTAGACGTAATTCATAAATATTATTATATTTAATGGTATTTTGAACTAATAATACAATTTATGTCTATAAATTTTTATTAGAATATATAGAATAGGACAAACTAAATAAATTTTTGGTATGTTACTTTTTATATCTGTTGCTAAATTACGTATATCAAATGAATAACAAAATGTTGCAATAATTATATATTGAAACCTGAACTTAACTTTAAGGAATGTGAAAGATGTAATGTGCAAAGATAATTTAAATTATAGAATATACGCATCGTATGTGAACAGATGACTTTAATATACTGCAGTAATAGCTATGCAGCAAAAACAAAAATGAAAGAAAAGATTTTACGCATATAAATACGTAGTTTAAAAAGTCTTTTAGGCAAATTTAAAGGTTTTACTGCTACTAATAATATAATTCAAATTTATGCCTAACCTAATTCCTTATATTATTGGAAAAATAAGGTAACATCTGTGACAAGTTGACAAAAATCATACGAGATGCGTTGTGAGCCATTCCTGGAATCAGCAATCTGCGTGACCTGCCTGGAAACCCAATTTGTTGACATCTCTTCTGACCTGCTGTAAAATTCATACTATGGGTAAATGTAATAAAATAGAACACATCTTTACTCTTTGTAGTGCAAATTCCATCAATAAAATATAAAGTATTGCGGATTTGTAACAAAGTAACAAAACATGGACATATAAAATAAATTATCAACCACATTTTGAAGACTCAAATTATCGTATTAAAACCAAACCCAGCAAATGTTCACCAAAGCATATTGTATGTTAGTGTTCTTGTTTAATTCGGCAAATTCTGCTTAAGTCATGGGGTGGACGAGCAATAATGTTTTAAATACCAAATTTTAAAGTATATAGCTTATTTCTTCTTGATTCCAATTAAGCCACTTTATTTGTCCAAAATTAGCATTTATAAACTCAAAATTCACCTTTTTATTATAATTCATAATTATATGGATAACCAATTAATGAAAAAACTATTTTATGTGAATTATAAATAGTATACCATCTTAAATGTAACACAATTCAACAACATCCGACCATAAGCGAGGTCATCACATCGTACTTAGATTTTTCTAAGATTCTCATAAGCTATCTTAAATTTATTAATAATGTGAATGCTCAATGCCAAACTAACAATGGCGATTGTCTTCAACACCCAATGTTCTAAATATTCCAAATACTGTTACACTCTGTAGTAATTCTCATCTAACCACTTCTTTGAGAATCTAAATGGACTATTATGTTTATTTATTAGGGACAGTTATTTAATTTTCGTTATGTCTCGACAAAATAATACAAAAAAGAAACAAATTATCCAAGATAAAGTACTTTATAGGTGTAATATTTTTATAAGTAAATTTCAGAATCAGGTCTATCAGGAAAAGTATAAATGTTGTTGATAATGAAGATTGAGAGATTTTCTTATTAAAGCCGTCTGTTTAAGTTCTGCTTTCTGTTAAATACTCATTCATAATGGTCTATATATTAAAATGATGAATTCACGCGGTTGAATATAAGTTAAAAAATACATAAACCGATTGGAAACGAGTTAAAATATGATAAACACAGTGTGTTGATCCTGGCAAGTTCACTGTTTGTTGAGCTGGAACGATGAAACTTATCTACGGAACGTGACAATGACGTGATTGAGGACAGTTTGTGATTTTACTCCTGCGGGAAATGACTTTGTACAGCCAATGGAATAACTGAATTAATGTGGAAGTTATTTTATTACATCGTCTTTTACATCGTATTTATTTCATTTTAGACACTGTACAAATATTTCAATTTCTTAGTTACAAATATCTTAAATATCACATTTTATCGATCCGAAAGACACGCAAACACAGTATTTATAAAATTATAGTATATCGTAAGGCGTAGATTAGTTATACAAACAAATTATCAAAATATTATTCAAAATTGGGCGGAATTATAATGGGGTAAAATCGTTTTGGAGGAATTAAAAATACAAGGGAAACTGCGTAACAAAAAATGACGTTCTTTGTTTGAAGGTTATTTTTGACGATGGAAGGATTGTGAAGGAAACAGGATTTTCCGGACATTTGCCATCGTTCAGTGAAACAAGAAAACAGTAACACTACGTTTCGATATCTGCAATCTGATCTCTTCTTCAGGTAAAGAACTAACCTAATACATAATTACAAACATGTAGGTTGTGATTCCTGACTTAGGCGTGCCACAACGCTTTAGTAAGATTTGTTTATTTTAACCTAGTTTGTAACTATGTATTAGGTTATTTCTTTACCTGAAGAAGAGATCAGATTGCAGATCTCGAAACGTAGTGTTACTGTTTTCTTGTTTCACTGAACGATGGCAAATTTCCGTAAAAATCCTGTTTCCTTCAAAAAAAATGACGTATTCGGCCACACATAATAGAGTAAACCACTGATTTTGTCCATGAGACTGATTTTGGGTGGTCTATAAGATTACTTAGAATAATGTTCCAGACATAGTATAAGAACGAGGGAAGGTTGACCGAGGATGTCAGTCTGACAGCACATAAATCTATAAAAGAGTCCAACTAAACGGTGGTTTGGCGTCACGAAAGTACCAAGCGGCTTGAGTGGTGGGAGTGGGGTGCAAAAACCAAAAATGCCTCGATAAAGAAACCTGGCTAAATGTCTATGAAAAGGCTCAGCCTGACAGAGGAGCTCAAGCGACAATGTGACAATGCGGTCGGCAGCAAGGGACTTACCGCACCAATACAATCTGACGTGTCCGGGCTGTTCCGTTCAAACATAGTGTAATCCCTGATCAATCAGAGACAAGAGAAGTGATCAGCTTATCTGAGCAACCAAATGCCTTGTGAATTGCTAATAAATAATCTAATATATCAACATTCTGCATTGTCTGTAATTATATCATGGTTTGACGCGGAGACCAATGCGATTGTTATGTTCCAATCTAGAAACAATTTAGAATAAAATATCTTGCAAAGTAAAAATGTTAATGCTTTCTATGATGTTTTTACAATTCCAATTAGATGTCTAAAAATAATAATAATAGTTTTATTTTAAAATTATGTGCTTTTTAAATTTATTGTTTAAGTAATATGCAACGATGAAAGTTGTGAACATTCGTACTCATTTATAAACAAGGTCCAGGTTCAATGTGGTAAGGCTAAAGGAAAACTGCTGGTTATGGATGGAGTAATATATATTCCTCAACTTGATTTGTTGAAATATTCCAAGCGGAAACGTTGCGCTCTTGGTTGTGAGCGATACAGATCTACGTATTCGTGTCTGGGGATTCCCTTTCAAAATGCTAAAGTTCTAAGTGACGAAATTTATCTTTTTCTTACACATATCTTAAAAAAAGTTTTATTTTTACTAATGTTCATTATTTAATTTTTCACATAATGCTATCGAGATGGCTTTGCTAATAACAATATACTTTTTATACTAATAATTTTATTTAATTATGTATTAAATTTATTACTTTAAATAGTAATTTTTTGCTTATTGTAATAGAAATTTTCCCCTTGTCAATGCTAAGTTACTGTAACACTTTTTTGTAATCCATATGTAAGAAGACATAGTCAATTTCACCCATCGTAAATTCTTCTGCAAAGTGATCGTCGTTCCACTGAAATTTTAACATTTCGTAAAAAATAGTAGAGTATAAAGTAAACGTAGATGAACATGGGTAAAAGGCAACACTTCTCACTTCAACTTAAAGGCAACAATTCTCTCCAGTAAAGTTGGCATACAGCACCGTTCTGTTTATTCAAGCTTTTATATACTACGACTAAAATCAGTTTTCCTTAAAAATCAGAACTAATTTGAACTCAAAGTTCTAAAAAGAAAAGAAATACATTTTTGAAATAAATGCAGTTAGATATTGCATTGATTCACTATATTAGTAAGCTATGCTAACAGACATTTATCACAAATTATCACAGTAACGGAAAAATATGCATCATATTAAACAAAATTAACATATCATTTTCTTTCATCCATAATACATAAATAGGAAATCAAGGTGTAGTAACGCCAGTGCATCTGAGCGGATATAAACAACAGTGAGTCAGTTACACTGCAGCCAACACTAAACATACAACGGAATCGAATAGCAGTTCACATGCCATGGCATTACGTGTGCGCAGCAATAACTTTTAATGGTCTATTTAATAGGAATTTAGATATCGGAGGAATTTTTTAATGTGATGCTACTATTTTGAAACATTTAAGCGTTGGCAAAAGCCGGACATTTAACATAGTTTCAAAAAGCCTGCATTACAGAAGGACAGACATGAAGAAGGAGGAAATGTCCTTCTAAAACCGGATGTTTCGTCACCTGGACTATGCAATACGTGGCGCACTACTTCCTACCTTGCTGTAATATTAATCGAGGTTATAACAGTTCAATACTCTAATATATAGTGTTGTTACGTTATATTTATTAAGACAACAAAACAATAACGTATATTAGTACCTCTACAATCCACCTTTTAATTTTTAGTTTCCAAAGGTTCAGTAATTGTCTAAATAAATTATACTTTTGTATGTAAATGCAATGTATGCATCTGTGACTTAATATTGTTTTAGAGGACATGTCTTTATTCTCATTATATAAAACTGAAAATAAAATATGTTTACTATGAATTCGTACATACAAAATCCACTTAACGGGTTCTTTTAGTATGAATAAAATATTTGTTATTCGGATGCCAGGTTTTACTTTAAAGTTATTAAATAATTCAGGCTTATATAATATCTTTCTTATAATCATAGTATACATTTCTTAGAGTGATAGCCTGAAATAACATTGAAAGTGGTCAAAGAGAAAACATTACTATAAGAAGGTTAAATTTTAATAGCGTTTTAATCTACTACGACGGTCGAGCATCGTGTTTTTGCTGTGGAACAGTTTTTTCAGAAATAATGAATCTTTTATTACTGTGCAACGATTGTTTCGACAACTTTTGGTGTAGCGCGTGATGAACCCATTCCAGATCGCAGATCCATATCACGTTGGGTGACTGCATTCCGGACAACAGGGTCTGTCATGAGTGGTAAATCTACTGGGCGTCCACGTACGGCAGTTACTCCACAGAACACTGAGAATGTTAGAGCGTCAGTGCTTCACAGTCCGCGTCGTTCCACCAGGCGTCGTGCTCAAACTTTAGGCCTCAGCCGTCGTTCGTTGCAGCGCATTTTAAGCCGTGAGTTAAAGTTTCACCCATAGTGATGGAAAATTTCAAGGAAAGCCTTGAGGATGCATCACCGAGGAAGGACACCATCTTCCGGAAGTTATTTTCCGTACATGAATTTTGGAGGTTATTTTCTTGTAATTGGGTGCCTGGGAGCATTTAGTTACGTAATTGAATAAAATTAATTTGTAAAACTGATGGAGTTATAGTTATTTAAAATGAGACCATTCAAACTGGGTGTAATGGCCGACTTGCAGACGGCCGGCAGTGGTCCCCCCTCCTCACCTTCTACTGGTACTACGCAGTTCAAATCCGACCATCCTTTTTGCGCCACCCAGTATATTATGAAAGTTCGCTTTATGAAACTTTTTATATATTACATACTTAGCTTTTGGTATATTTTGTATATTAAAACATACGAATAACGATACTAAACTTTCACATCCAATCAAGGTACCCTTAAACATCATTAAAATATAATTACCACGAAACTTTCTTATATAGAATCACGGTGCTATCTTTAACACCTTCAATGCGGCAAAACTCTTGTAGCAACTATACGACTGTGGGGATAATAATAGTGTTTACCCAACGCATTAAATGTATTAAACCGTTTTTATAGTTTAGTGAATGTTCTGAAGTAAAATCTTAAATTATTTTTAGGTTATCGAAATTTAGGCAACACAGTTAGGAATGAAGTTGGAAGATGAGCTTTTCAAATGTAGTTCTTAACTATACAGTATACGGATTTAGTCTCAAAGAACATAGTTTTATTTGTTTAAAATAAAACATAAGAACGTTTTATTGTTAACGATTATATTCTATGTGACCGAATAAACTTAAATTGATATATTTTAAATTAAGTTAGGAGTTTTTGGTATTTCACATTTTTTAATTTAATATATAAGGCCATTACTTCAGTTGTTCTGAATTCTGTTCTGGAAAATGCTGAGATTCGCTTGAACACAATGTCTTTTATTATCACCTATTTATTTTTTTACACTATGTCTCGCCTAGAAGAGAAGCTTCGGAACTATACGACAATACCTTGAACCGTTATTTCTCTTCTCTATCGCCCTTCAAAATATACTGGAATCCTATGAAATATATGAATCTTGTATGATTCGTGTCGGATTTTATAATATACACAAGCTATGGCGTTAGGCATACACTGCCGAATGTTATACCGTCTACGAGTGCACATTGCTTGGCGTGTGACTAGTGGTTTTAAAATATAAATTATAAAAACAACAACTCCTTAGCTTACTCCTGCAGGAGTTGATTCCATTTTGAAAGTTAACGCTATAAAGACACGTAAGTAGTATATTAATCTGTGATCGTAACCTAAAATGTATCATTATTTCCTATCTAAAAAACTATTGAAAATCTATAGCGCTATACTTAATCCTATTTAAAAGCAAAAATACTAATATGTACATGTTAACAACAAAACACATGTTAAATAAAAAACTGTTTTATTTCAGTAGAAAAGGTAATGAACTGTAATATTTATTGATATTATTGAGGCAATCGCTTACATATTTGGTTTCTTATGTAAGATAGTTACTAGAATGTATATATACTTTATTTAAGGATGTTTCTCTATAATATCTGGTATCGCGTTATACAATCTCAAATCCAAATAGTATGCCTCACATTTATTTGGTGACAGAGTAGAACACCAAACAGCCTCTCATCGAACACCGGTACACACTATCGTCATCAATGCTGCATAATGAGTACTCTCAAAGCACATGTAACAAACATACCTATAAATATCTTATAAATATAATATAAATATCTTAACTCCGCCAGAAGCAGATGTATCAATTTTTCTGTGCAATATAAATTACGTGATGAATTTTCCCTCTATAATTGCTTACAAAGAGCTACAGAATGTTTACAGAAGTGTTTTCGGAACTGAGTCTGCCAATATTGTTCTCTAGAGGACCGGCCGATATATATATATAAATTATCAGGGCAATACATGACACGCGCTACAGGGAAATGGGTTACTATTCCCTATGGATGTGGGGACCGGCTTTTATAAGGTATTATCTGAATTTTATAGAAATGTAATCTTTACCTTATGACGATAAAGCGGAGACCCAAGAAGACACTAAAACACGGTATGGATGTTATAAAAAATATTACTTGAATTTAATTATGAACCTATTAGGATTAACGAAGCACTTCTATTATACAGTGAACTTATTCATACCCGAAAAACTGTAAATTAGTTTAATACTAAAATCCAGTTTTGTAGGCTACAGTCTAGATAAAAATATTGATATCTTGTATCATTTTATGTGGCTTTCTTCTGAAACTGCAGTTTTTAGAACAAAGTATTTTTGATGATTTATTTTGTAGTTTTATTAAACCATCACGATATACAACATTTTCAAACGATCTTTTTGCATATGAGAAGAAATATAATTAATATAAATAACTTTGAGTTTGTGATATGTGTGTGTGTGTGTGTGTAGTGTGTGTGTGTGTGTGTGTGTGTGTGTGTGTGTGTGTGTGTGTGTGTGTAGTTAATATATTATGTATACGTTTGTAGTCATGATATATTTTCCAAAGATTCAAACGAATTAAACAAGTCGTGGGTGAATTTAATCATTCACAGTTCATGTATTTTTGTATTCAGTGCACATAACCTGATAGCACACTTTTAATTGTCCAGGCGGCAAAAAATCTTGTATGAGGACAACATAGGTCTTAATAGGTCTAAAACTTGTAGAATCCTAGATGTTGTAGAAACTTATTCAATATGAATAACTTAATCGAGACTGTTAAAGCAAAAACAGTTGCTGAATATCTAATACTAATTGCATATTTCGAACATCTGTGTGTCTGAGAGAGTGAGTGAGTGAGTGAGTGAGTGAGTGAGTTGAGTGAGTGAGTTGAGTGAGTGAGTGAGTGAGTGAGTGAGTGTGAGTGGTGTGTGTGTGTGTGTGTGTGTGTGTGTGTGTGTGTGTGTGTGTGTGTGTGTGTGTGTGTGTGTGTGCAATTTGAATGATTATTTTTCTTTTGGAAATATTCAAATAATGTCCGCATTAATCATAACTAAACAAAAAATTCTTGACAGTCATAATGAGATTGCAATTTATTGTAATTAACCAAACATCAACAACCTACAGGGATAAAAACGTTAATTAGAGTACATTATTACATCCACCTCCTTCAAGACAATACGGGAAGTAAAACACAAAAGCTTTTACAATCTAATTAGGCCACGTATTAAACAAGCAGGACGGTAAATGTATCTATATTTGACTGCGATTTTAAAATACATCTTTCCTGTTATTCACTCTGGTTTTGTGTTTCAATAGCTTTAAATAGACAGTGTTAAATAGCTTTTCAACGAACAGGTTATTTACGTAATTTCATTGAATTTACGTAGTGAGTGCAGATGGTTCATTAAAGTTATTTTATAATTAATTACTGACAAAATTAGAAGTATCGTATTTTAACTTCTATATTTTAATTCCTGACATACAAATGTTTACCAAGAGCTCTTAATAGATGGTATAATATGTACAACAGTTTATCTAATTTATCCGTACCTAGAGTTTATTGTCTCTAGATTGAAAATATCAATATTCGTACATGAGTTGTGAACAATGTAGTCTATGATACTTGTTTATGATTCCTAAAATTGATAACTAACAATAAATAACAGAATTCAATAAAATGGATCTGTACGAAGTTATAAGAACTTGTAATCAGAGTTAAGTAAGCCTCACTCTCGTTTCTTCTATAGGTCTTTCTTGCTGACCAGAGTTATTACTTCTGTGTTCTGGTTCTGTTAAAGCCCTTTCTTTTCCTCGTGTAAAATCTGTTAAACGTTATATATAATTTAAAATTATTATTTTATTTTAAAACCGCTCTAATCGTGAAGAAAAATCTCCCTCATTACTTTAAAAATGTGGTTTTGGTGCCTGAGTACGTGATGGCAGACTAACACCTTAGGAGAACTTTCCACCATACTTGCATGTTGGATTCTCTTACATCGAGTAAAGTTTAACGGTTTGATAGGCGGATAAGCTAAAAAATAAAGGTCGATTGTTTAATAGACCTCTGTTGGGATTTATTAAACAAAATAATGAGGAGTAGAAGTGCGAGACGTAAAAGGTTGTCGCACTTCACATATTGACGTGCTCTTTAACTTGAGTAGAGTTAAAGTATCACTATTACGAGAGAAACAATATGTTGTACTGTGTACAATATCAGGATAAATTATTTTAGGATGTAAGTAAATTTTAGATAATTATTTCCTTACAGTAATATAAAAGCAAAATATGGGTGCCCGTACAGTTTATTTTTATTTTTTTTATTGAATAGGGTACATTGTTAATACCCGAAATTGAGATGCTATATAATATTGCGTTTTATATGTTAGAAATACTTTTACATGCTCCAAATTGAAATACAGTTGTTGAAATATAGTTGAAATACAGAGTCCAAATTTGATACAGTTAAAACGTTAATATTTAAAACCAAATCGTTGACAAGCGATAATTTCAGAAGTGAGACAATCTTTGAACTGCAATTATAAAATAGTAGACTAGTGCACATAAGATATTACCAATTTAATTAAAATGTTATGCGTTAACACTGATATGGTATATAGATCGACTTTTACATTCCGAAATTTTTATTATTTTTAAATATTTAGGCCCATTGCAGTAGAATGTGTGTTTAACATCGATGTTCGGTCTTACCTTATTTACCGTCCTAAAAACATTTTTCCCAACTGTATTTTTAAGAAATTATCAATTTTTAAATATGTTGTATTATGTATTTTATGTTTTTGAAGAATTTTTATAAATGAAGGGATTTAAAAAATAACAAAAACTGGATTTTCAAAAGATTTTAAATAATGATGTTACAGTTTTTTAGAAGTGTGACAGCGGTTATATGTTTCAAGTTATATCATAATTTGACATTATCAAGCAGTATATGAGAGTTTGTAGGACGTCATAACTTTTTTTGGAAACTTGTAATGAGCTTGAATCTAGGACGCCTTTAAACGGTAGTCTGAAACAAACTCAGTTAATTACGTTACTGCTGACATATTAACCTTTATATTAGTATTTAACTATAGAAAGTCTCATATACGTGCTGTATAGGTAGAGGAAGCCGGTTTCCTAGTGGTCAAAGACATTGAGCTTTGGATACAAAGAAAAGACAACACAAGTTTGAATCTTGATTGTAACCACATTTGTCAGAATAGCATTTCAAACTGTGTACTTTACTAACTCTCCTTATTCTGTTTGATGAGATTCTCTTTTCAGTGGAACATTTGAATGGGCAGAATAAGGCTAAAAAGGGGATTGGGCTTTTATGAATAGATATGTGTGTGTCTGTGATAGAATAAATACTTCTGATGACTAATAAACTCTACGAAAATAAAGAAATTATTCATTATTTAAAAAAAAAATTCTATAATATATTATACAATAGTATCACTAAATTTTTTATCAGTTTTGATTATATTTTTTAAACGTATTTCAATGGTTTTTATATTTATTTTATGTTTTTTCATATTAAAATAAGAGAATTGAAAAAGGAACTACCTCTAGAGTTGGTTTTTGGGGTTCCTTATTCAAATGCTACGTTTGGAGGTGGTGTTATTGTTTAGTCCTCTCATTACAAGGTTTCCACACCCCAAAGAATGAATCCTCCCTTGTGTCCAATTATCTTCCAACACCTTTTGTCCCAGTTTCACAGAACAGCAGAGGACTGTCTTTGTGGCTTTCTTATTTCTATGCGTATTTTTTCCAGTAGAGCAGAAATATATTTCTAGCTCGGTTTTTATGTGCCGAAGTGGATTAAAATAAAATATTATTAAATAACTATGCAGTGACAACCAACATCATAAACATACCTGAGCTTGAGTGGTACAAGAAGCAATACTAAAACATTGTGAGAATATGTTTTGAGCAAACATTCCTTCTCTTGATATATAAGTTATGCTCATACACCCATTATACTATTGTAACAATACACCATAGCTAAATATGAAATACTTGGGTTATCGTAACCAAAGATCGTGTCAAGCGTAATGAATCAAATTTATTCTAAACTACTTTACAGTTTTAAATACTTTAATTAGACTTTTACTTTATTTTCGCATTTTTATGGATACAAGTTTCAGTTTTTATATGACACTGTATTTACAATTATATTATTTACAAAAATTTAATATTGTATTATTCAAAACAGAAAGTCTGGTTATTGGTATTATCACAGATTGGCAAATAATCACAATGTTTAACAATATAAAAATCTATTATGTAATATTGAAGAATCCTGCTAAAAATGTAATAGTATAAACTAGTATAGTAGAATAATAGTATTAACGTGCAGCTCTTTTAGAACTCAACAAGGTTAATTTGTCGGCGATTGAAATCTTAAGTGTAAAACATCACTATACAACAGAACTTGAACTTACGTGACTGCAATACTACTAAGCAAACTGCCACTGCGCTATCCCGGACTGTAACATGTGATTGGTACTATTGTTACTCTAGTGTTGTTACAACCTGAATACCAATGTACTGTAAAAGGAGATAAATATAGAAAGTAACTAACGTAACAACTTAGTGGAACCTTGTTGGAGGTCTGTACAGAAATAAACGTGAGAAAACAATCTTTATAAATAATAAAAATAATGGATAGTTCGATAATCGCAATCCAATATGATGGACCCTACCCATGGCACAAACATATTAACCGTATGGATCCAGTAATATTTTAAGCTGTATGAATAAGTTTACTATTACACATACAAAAATGTATTCGGAAATTTGATATCCTTTATAGTAATTTGCACGAACACATTTGTAAGAGATGATACATCTAATATTCAACTACATATTTATTCATATACAAATATAATTAAGTTTCTTTTGTTTTTAGGGGAATTAACTTCAAAATTAGCTTATAAAATAACATGATTAGTATAGATATGTTTTGAATCTTGATAAAAATGCCTAAATGATATTTGCAATACATGTAAAATTGTTACCCAGTGTTTAACATTGTGAATATAAAAAAACGTGAATAATTTGATATTATGTAAGTTAAAAGTTAATGATTAAGAGATTTGTACTTTCACTATCGAGAGATATTTTCTTTAGCTTAATCTTTCTTTTACGTTATTTTTACCAACTAGTCTTTGTGATCAATGAAGTCGGCGTTTCATATATGTACACAAAACGAAACAACTTTGTGGTAGACAATATGCTGATTTTTGTATCGTCACAGTTACAATCAAATATAAACAAATTATTATTGTGATTGCTATTTTTGTTATATAGTTTCGTATAGTGTAAGATTTAGAAATTTACGCTCCATGAAGAAAACTTTTTTGGAATTACTAGGAGAAAATATTAAATATCGCATTAAACTCTATAAATTGAGTGAGGGTAATAATTAGAGAACTATTTTGTGCAATTGATTAATGTAGGTCATTCATAAGACACTCGAAAATAAAGTTAATGATCAAAAATAAAACATTGTGTACGCAATAAATGTTTGATTTGGTTATTATAACTCATTCAGATGGTTTAAAACGATATTTGACCTATTGCGTTTACCCACGAAATTAAGATATAATTACCTTTGTAAGAGATGAGACATATAATATTCAACATCTCTTCTATCAACTGAACGACGCGTAGCGGTATTGCAGTCAGTTCACTAAATTTATATAGAAGAATAAAATATATTATTTAATATTTTATTTTCAAGTTCAATAATTTAAAACAAGTTTTAAAAATGTTTTGTTTCTGAAAAATGTTTTACTGAGAAGTAAATACCTCAATAAAATGTATTCTAATTTAGATGTAATTATAACATTTAGAGGTCTGAAAATATTCAGATCATATCTACATATATAAATTTATATTACTGAAATGTAAAAAGTCACAATACAAAAGGATGATATGATACGCGTAGGTTTAAAAAGTTACAACAAAATCTTGTCATACTAGTAATAATAGGATGTAAAATCTTAGCTGTTCTAATAGTTTTCAATTTGGAAAACCAAGGTGACCTTCACGATAAGTTGACATCAATACTGTTAACAGTTTTGTGACATTAAAGTTACGACATTTCCTGGAATCAGCAATATGCGTGACTTGACTGGAAAGTCAATATGCTGACATCTGTCTAGACCTGTTGTAAAATGTACCTGTGGTAAATAGTAAGCAAATAAATAGTTTTACTCTTTTTAGTGTAGATTCAATTATTATAAATAAGCGTGACACAGAAATCATCAAAATTAGAAACACGTGGATAAAGATAAACGATGAATATTCATATTTGCAAGATAAAACTACGGAATTATAAAGCACTTGCAACTAATTTTCAAGCAGCTACATGAAACGTTATTTTAATTTTCTTTATTTCACTAAATTTTGCTTAATAAATGGTGTTTTTATGGTTCCTTTACTCAAACCATAAAACTCCGAAGTGCCAAAAGTCTAATTTTTTCTCTTTTTCTAGTGCAATTAAGTCGATATATTACCTATATAGTACCATAAAAAACCTCAATTTTGTTCAATTCTACAAATTATAATCTGGTTTAAAAATTTTAACTAGTTTATTTACTTTATAGATTACAATAGAAAAATATTAATTTCTAAAAACATCATCTGTACTAATAGTAGTAATGTCAGTTTAAGTAAAATTTAAAATACCTTAGATCTATATAAACATTTGTAGGTTAAGGTCGTTGAAAATAAGATGCAGGGCAGTTTAGATGAAATTTTCTTATAGTGTTTAACAAACGCACCGTTAAACCAATGTTTCTTTTACGTTATTAATCTGTAAAAGTTACCTAGTCATTTGAATACTGGACAATACCTGTCATTAAATGAGATTTTTAGATTTAATTCACTTTTAATTTATACAAGTAAAGTTAAAAATATGCAAAATCGCCTTATTAAAATAAAATAGTGAGCATAATAAGAAAACAATAGTGTGAATAACTAATTAATTAAATACAGATTATAAATAATTAAATAATCACATAGGGTTTCATATTCACATCACTTCGAAACATTTCCTACAAAGTTACAAATTTTTAAATATACTTACTCACTGTAGGGAGTATTCTTCAGTCACTTGATGTTAAAATCCGAGACTGATTACACCAGCTGTGTATACCTAACGATAAATAGGTGAATAATAAATATATTGATATGTAATAGCATCTAATTTAAACCATCCTTTGTTTTTCTGTATATTTATTTACATGAGAGTTTACATTTTCTTGTGGTGATCAGTCTGTAATAAGACAAATGTTTCCGTATAGGGCATTTATGCTGGATGCGATGTTACGACAGGCTGATAATTTGAGCAGTACGTGAGGCGGTAACCGCGGACGACCCATTGATTGTAGTCGGTGCAAGAATCAGCTGAGTAACTAAGCGCTAATTGTGTGCGCTGTGGAATGTTGGAACTGTAATGGAACGACAAAAAAGAAGTATGAAGACGAGTTGTGGTTTTTGAACCAATATAGGGATATAGAAGGTTTATTGTGAAGTTTCCTAAATATTAAAAGGTATTATCTGCCTGGCAGAGTTGTATTTTATTCAAATGTATAGTTCAAACAAAGCAGTACAATACAAGGTCTTTTTACAATACAATAACTTAAATGGGCCGAAAAACGAAGATAAATTTAAATATAGTGATATGATAGTTTCCATTGATAAATTTTGGTGTTTGGAATATTAATACTATTATTTTACTAGTTTAATTTGATTAGAAGTTCTAGTGACCCAGTACCACAAGGGATCAATGTAAATATTATATCGTCGGGATGATACCAGACTAGCGTCAGCGGTCGGTGTATAATATGACCAGATTATACTGTCAGTGCTGTGTTTAACCACAGTACTTCAAAGGGTCTTTGGCTACATGGACTACTTTAAATATAATTATGTCTGATGTGTATCGACAATTTTTAGGATTATCAAATTAATTGGATTTTTCAGCTTTTCTCTTTATTTTAATGCATGTAATCGTAATATAAATGATTAATATGTAGGTATGAAGCGTGGATTTATAATTTTATTTTAAGGCTCATACACGTATATACATATTAAAACGCCTTAAAACAAAATTGATTTGCAAAAAGTACTATAGTAAGTTTAAGGATTATTTACGTTCTTGGTATTGTACATAAATAATATAGTAATTTATTTCAGGTATTTATTAACACTGATTTACACACACAGTTATTAGAATAAGAGCCTACATATTTGCTTGAATACCTGTTGTTGGGTACTAAATATAATCATATTTAGTCGTAATATATGTAAAGTATGTATATTTTTACCTTCGTGATTGTATCCTTTCCATCGTTAAATAAAAAATATAATTATTAACCTGTTCGTTCGTATTTATTTTGAAAAAAAACTTGCTATTTATAAAAAAACGCATTGTGCAAGACCATAGTCTAATTTGTTATGAAATAAAAAAAATCCTGCAAGTAAAACGTCGTTTGTACGTCATGATACTTCTTTGAGCTTATAATTTGTTACATTGACACACTTAACCGACCGTAATAGAATACTAGCGATAGATAACGAGGTAAATAAACGGAGCAGAACTAGAAAACAAACACCTTATTCGTCCTTGTTTCTAGAATTGAATAGTTATTTGTATAAAACTAGTATTTATTGATGCAACATTGCACGAATAAGATCCATCATCTAACATTTAAAAATGCAATTTTGTTGACATAAAATGCTTATATCAGGTTCAAATCAGTATATTTGGAATATTTCTTTATGCCTCATTGTCCTGCGAAAAATAGAACAAATATAGCTTGGGAGTCTGTATTATTGTAAATTCATTTTTGTTTCATTAGTTAATTTGAAATACCAGAGGAGGTGTTGTATCATAGTTATGAGAAGAAATTACTGACTCAATGTAACTGGTAATCTATCGAATTGTCTACAAGATTAGGTGTATGCTATATATTAAGAAAGTAATAAGAGGAGTGAAACTGCCTTATCTCTCGCAATGCGATAAGATGCATCTCCCCGCACCGCGGTCAAACTGAAGGCATTCGGGCGGTAATTATCAAAGTAGTGTTTGTATCAGCAACAATATTCTATTTTAAGAATAATGGTAAACGTGATATAAAGAATGCAATTATAATAAGCCATTAACTGTTAATATTATTATTACAGAGTCATTAACTATGTTGTCACAAACAAGGAAACATTTATAATTTTTTTTATCAATTTATGTTTTTTGAACTCAGGTATCTTTATTATCACAGTATACTTTTATTTCCTAAGTCACAATTGTTAACGATATGATTAATTAAACCAAAATTCTTATTAAATAAACGGATTCTGGTTCGATTGAATATGCTTTTGTAATGACATGCACGTGTTATATTTTGTTATATGTATGCCAGTGTTTACATTGATTCGTTTATAATATACTCTTTAGATATTACAATGCATAACTATCATGTGTCTATTAGAAACAGTAACTGTAGCATTTCAACTCTATGTTATGGACCAAAATATCCCCTTTTTTAAATGTATTTAATAAACAAGAAATTATTCTCTATAGTTACTAAACATCGTACCAGTATTATGCACTAGTATAAAGTACAAATTTTAATGGTGTATGCATGGAAGCTTTTTTCATCATGCCACAACAACTTAACTGGATGAATTGAATTTTATATACAGTTCAGTAAAATTTAAATAATAAAATTATTTATGGGCCAATTTAAGTTTAAAACTATCGTAGGAATGTCTATTTTAAAATCATGGAGATGTTGAACATATCTAAAAGAGTTTGGAAACATTTAGTTTAAACTCATTAGCATCTCTACATAACAGTAATTATAAAACAGTTCAACAAGCATTGTAATGTACATGGTTGGCCTAAATTAAAAATACTCCACCTGAGAGATATGTTAATTGCGGATTGGAAATGCTATGTTTAATAAGACCGATTAGTATTATACATTCGTATGAAAGACATGTAATAACATGTAATAAAAGTTGTATTAGTTATGAAGTTACGTTATTATGATTTACCGACAGACAAGTTAGTTTATAAATTAAAAAACTTGCGGTATTTTGAATGGCTTTTGGAAAAATAATGTAAGGACAACGTAAGACAGAGAAAATTACTTTTTATTCATAATTGTGACATAAGCTAATGGCATGTAAATGATTGATGTTAATAAGTTCACTGAGTTTTAAAAGGATATGACTTATATCATTTCATTTTTGATTTTACAACACAGACTATAAAAGAAACACATCATATAATCATGAAGAAATAATAATGGAAAGACTGCATAAAGTATTAGAAATATAATTGATGACAATAATTAATGCTCGCAAATTTGACTAAAACGATGACCTTTAAAAACAAGATTTCGCTAAGTTAATGCAGTTTATTTACCAACATGACCACATCTGAGAAGCGATACACAACGAACGGTGACGCTCATTACACTCTGCACTAACGACTGAGAGGAATTTGTTAATGGAACTGACCCGTTTACCGTGAAAAGGTTTCTTGAATGTTCTCGTAAAACGGTTTCTTTCCTCTCCACGAGACGGAAATTATTTATTGAGTTAGAAACTATATTTCCTTCTTGAAAAGTCTATTACAAGCAGCTCTTGTTAACAATAATATATCCTATTAAAATGCATGCCCTTCTGATATGTTTTCCGCTACTTCATCATACAATGAGCTCTGAACAAATAACGTATAATTAAAACTAAATTTTTATTCTCAAACATTAGATGAAATAAATAATTTACTTTTCTAAAAATGATAGTTACAGGTTAATTGTAACTTTGTAAATAAAGCTGGATTGCTCGGTGTAACTGTTGCTCTAAATACACCTCCAACTTTGATTACTGTTGAAATGACAGTTCCAGTTTGTTCACGGAGGTAAATAGCCCCCTCTAGATTGAAAACTAGTGCAGAATAACGTTAAATTTAACTCCAATGACTGTTTTGAGTTTGAAACAACATAGCATTTACTAATTCTACGTTAAATTTCATTTTTAAAACATTGTTTTGAAATTTACACCATTTTTTAATAAACTGACATTATATCATCCTAGGATTTTGTACATTTGCCATTGCTATAAGATACAAAAAACTATAAAAACCTGTAAAAAATACTTATACATTAAATGCATTTAAATGCACTTTGTTAGAAAGAGTGAATACGTTTTAGATTTTTTGCTTTTGGATCATCCAGACCAGAACTAAGTTATTTCATATATCGAGCGTCTGTTTCGGTGACAACATGTCGTTGAGACAGTTTGAGACAAGTTTTGCTACTTGTAAGATGAAATGAAACATTATAATGGCCAAAGTCAGATAATACATTCTCAACAATTTATTACTCTAAATATTAATATTTTTCAAACGCTCGTGTCTATATCTATATAAATATAAGGTAGGTGTATGCCTGTCACACATTACTGAAGCTGCATGCAAAATTTTAAGTTTATTTCTCATATAATACTTGACGTGCCGTAAGTAGAACCTATCAGACAGACCTTTTTACATCCCCTCGTCAGAGGAAAATAAATTGTGACAGCCTACTGTATTGGATAATATGCTTCGATCAAATCCCATAGATGAACGTATACTACCATAAAACTCATTCTTATTTTAGGTATAATGCAAAATTTCTACAGAAATATTTTTCCATTTGCCACATTATTATTCATTAGGTTGAGTTTTAAATCAGTATTTTAAATACCAAAGTCTACTCACCAACTGATGATGTTATACATGTTACAATATTTAGGCTATGTGGTAACTACTAAGATTAGAACTACGTTAAACCATAAAATATCGTATGATTGTACACGGATTGGTAAAAAAGATCGATTTTTCTGCAACCTTTGGTTACCTCCATGCCTACACTAGGCTGATAAGAAATATATGAAAAACCTTCAAACTTAGCATGGCCTGTGTAGAAATGAGTCTCAATGCAAAATATCGAGTCTAAAAGTCGTTTCGTATATCGAGCGGACAGAGATAACTATGCAATGTTTCCAGCTTCTTGAGTAAGTCCTTAATTCATAACCGTTATAGTTGACTTGAACCAAAATACACTAGATATTTAAAAGCAGTAATTTAATGTATTACATCTGGTTACAAAAAAAAAATCAGAAAAAATATAGCCTAGGACGTTTGAAAAATAGAACGCATACTAAGTAATTAAAACAAAACAGGATTATCAAATGTTTGCAAAAAAGATGTTGCAAGTGGACAATCAAGTTTGAAATTCTCTGAACTAAATTAGAATTTCCATCATAGTGCAGACTGCTATTACCCTTTGCAAATCAGGCGGTAATCTTGCTGGGTCGCTCATAAAACATTCAGAGCGATGGTAGTCTGCCGCCTCAGGAAGCGATACGGTTGTTTACTGCGGTTGGTTTTGTTGCAAGTTACAAAATCTTGTGTCATGCATGAGTGATATTTTTATAATTTTTTAAATCAATAGTAAGTTGGATATCACATTCTCTTTATATACTGGTATAAAATTATTTATTACGTTTAGACGAGGACCATAAGACCCTTAGATGTCATTGGATGTAATATACTTTATGATAGGAGTATGCCAGACTATGTCTCGTGCCAGGATTCACAGAGGCTGCTTGCAAAATTTCAAACCTATAGTTTATTTTTGTCTAGAGATACCCTTTGAAATAGATAACAGACAGACAAACACGGCAAAGACATTTACACCCCCCTCTGATAAAAGAGAACTTGTGTCACTCTACTGATATGTTTCAATGACGCGCAGCCAAATTAAATAGTAGGACATTTACCGCCGTAGAGCTCATTCTTATATACATATATTTTTTCGTTACTTGCACAGTTAGCTATAAGACCAGTGTAATTTTAATCCTTGCCTTATCCTTAATCCTTAATTTTTGCCTCCAATTATAAATATGATTCAAGTAATTAAATCTTTCCAGCAATTTTACTTATTATCTTGCTCTAAACCACAAACCAAGAAATAAAGTGGTCTACCTGATGTAAAATTCTTAAAAGTTCATTTGTTTCTATTTTCCACTCATTATTACACTGATTAATCAACTTTCAAGGAAAACTACACGTTTATAATTTGCATATTTATTGTACCAACCACAATTATGGATTAGCTGGTATGTTTAAGTTGTCGCTAATTGAATTCTTTTCATTCGTGGAGAACTTTGCAATCTTGACCTGATTGCATCAAGATGCAAGGTAACTAAGATTCCTATTGATGGACATACTCTAAGTTAGACATTGATTAAGTACAATATCTCAGTAGAATTCTCAGGGAGGAATATAAAACACGCGGCAAACATTTTAAACAATCCACATTCATTAAGTATTCATTTAGTTCATGTATTTAATCTACATCAAACAGGATGAAAGTAAGTTGGATCTGTTTTTAATTATAGTAAGGAAAAATATTTTTATTTCGGAGATGAGAATATGTTGTGCCTGTAATCCTGAAACTATTTCTACATACTCTTACCAATATAAGATAATACATTCAGTTACTAGACAGCTCATGAAATGAAACAAATGTTAACCCTATTGTTGCCACTCTTATCTTATCTGTCTCATACATTTAGTTAAGAGTTAATCGTATTATCAAAGACTGCCGCATTAACCTACAACTATTACATTATGGGATTGCTATTATATTGATAGATGTTTTTCGTTCAGTAGCATAGTGCAGCGGAGCAACGAAAGACCAACTGCAGCCTTCATTGATGGGCGAAGGCATTAAGATCCGGCCGTTCGAAAACTAAAAATATTTTCTAATTTTGTCTAAAGACTATTTCCTGGGCTTTCAATACTATTTTTGGAAAGTAGTTTTAGATCTGAAAGTAGTGCATCCAGCCATTTATACCGAAATAAAAACGTCCCTCGAGATACAGCCTACCACGCAGTAGTTTATCTTAATACAACTTTAGATGGTCTGTTAAGAAATTTGTGAGAAATCTTAAAAATATTACAATTAAATTTTTTAAATACGTATTATATGGAATCAAACTGAAGTTCCAAGCCAGGGTGGCCAGTATCAAATTCGTTATCCTTATAAGACATTTGATAGTTTCACTGATAACGCTAAGCCGTAAAATTGATTTCCATTGTCATTGTAAGTATAGTTTTGTATGAAATCGGTTAAGTGTCATACCTGTATTGAAAGTATAATTTCAGAGAGCACATGAACACGTAGGAAAATATTCAGCAGAGTTTTATTACTTTACTATAAATCTACTGAGATAACACCTAATAAATAAAATGCAAAATGCTCTTTGTGTGTTCCCAGAAGTAAGAAGTATGAAAATTATAGACTTTATAAAACAATAAGTACGTAATTATAACCCAAGGTCCAAGAGCCAGTTTGCACTGAATAAACACACACTCTGGGTTTTCATTTTATAGATAAAGCAATATTTTCGAAGAAAGAAATCAGCAGTAGCTTACTAAGCACGTACAGTCCCTTATATTGGTGACATTAAGTCTCTTTAATTACACAAAACATAGCTATGCTGGGAAGGGTTACTCTATTGTAATTATATAGTTCACCTTCCTCCTAGTGCAGTGACTGGAATATGACTCCTGGAATCTGGAGTCATGTCATCTAAAAAGACCTTAAGAAATTTGTGCACCTGATGAGGCAATGAGAATACCTATTTGCCTAGCCTACACCATAGTTTGTATTCTAAGTGTCTTTCATGCCAAAACAATGTAAAGAGTATATTTCAAACTTCTTCGTCACCGACGTTTTTTGGATCTCTCGAAACGAAATGACTTAAAATTTTTAAGCGTCAAGTCTGTGACATCGTCGAATTCCAAGCTCTCCCCTAAGAGGAATTTCTATTGGAGCTAAACTCAACACATTTTATTCAGTTATATGACGAAGAAACAACAATTTATTAAGATCAGGTTGAGGTTAGGATGATGTATCTAAAGGTAAGTTTTAAGTTTTTGAACCTTGAAAGAATATAATTTGACATAAAATATTTTGGTACCCTGTCATTTTCAGGCTCTACTAATATCAACGCGGCTGACAATAATTTTATTCCTTAAAAAAACACATCTCTGTACATAATCGTTTCTAATATTGTCAGAAGTGGTTTATTTCTGGCTCTAATTTCAATTGAAAACTTTAATTAATTTCTAAGGTAAATTTATATATTAAACCGACACTTTTACTCTTGACAGAAGTTATTATGAACAGAAACTCTTTAAACAGATTAAAAGCAAAAATGTGAAACATGGCCAAATGGCCGTCCAATGTCATATGTATATTATAAGAAACATTGGACCACGTGATTTAAATTTTTAATTTTAGTTTTTTTTGTATTTTTTTAAATAATAAAACATTAAAAATGTTATGTTAAAACTATGCACCTTAGGTACTAATAATCTGAATTAAAATTCCTATATTTAATAAAGTCAATATTGAAAAATTGCAAAATAATGAAGATAAAAATTATGCAAATAAAAATGTAAGGTCTCATTTGAGTTAACACCGAAATATTCATACAAATATATGTACTTTCATAAAATATCTCTTATAGAAAGAATATTGATGAATAAAATAAGTACTCGATTTTTAAACTTTGTCATTCCCGTCTACTAAGTTTTCGTAAGCAGGCTATTATGTTACCTCTAACGGAGCAACTTTTATTTTGTTCCACCTTTTGCCTCTCTCAAGATCAAGACTATACTTGATCCTTGTATGTTGGGGATTTCCTTAATTAAAGAGCAGATTCTTCCAATCTAGTTAACTGATTAACGTTTAAAAGATTACTTTTGTAAAGTAACAAAATCTTCAAAGGTATCCTTAAGTTACTCTAAGATATAATTTTTATAAAATATAGACCAGGTATAGGTTTAGATAAACAAAGTTTTGGAATACGTTTATTTTAAAAATCTGCAAAAATTTAAACTTAAAAGTTACATTTATAAATATCTATGCATTGTAGGTTTATTACAGAATGGCTCATAAATTAATCAATATACAATTGTAATACTAAAAATACAATTTAGAATTAAATGTCATCTTAGTTTTGATATCATGTAAATAAGATTAAGAAGTTAGTTAACAAGTTGTAACCATCGCGTATGCTAAGGAGGTTTTACTTCTGGCTGGTTAATACCTACCAGCTAAACCTACATTGGGTGCAGCAAAACCTTATGTCACCTAAATCTTAGTAACCTTAAGGATGTCCAGGAGTGGCCCATCACTAACCGCAAATGTCAAAATGTCAAAACGAGCGATATAGTCTACTGCGGTAGATGACTGTTGGAGTGGGTGGTGCTCCTTTCATTTAATGAGAATGCTGCTCGGCTACACATGATGGAGTGCTGTCCTTGCATACTTTTACTGGAGAGGATGGAACATAGCTGGCCTCCTAAATTTCCAAGGTAATGTGACTGAGATAAATTGCGATCACTACCTCTCCTCATCGAATCTCGGCTGTATGAAGTACCTAGCCCTATCCTTACCTATTCTGAACTTTCTGTCACTCCGAAAGCAAGTGCAAAAGTTCTGTTACGACTACGTAATCCCTGTATTTGGAATGAAAGTTTTCTCATAGTAATTAAAAATAACGGCAAACGTGGTACCAGGTTTTACAGTTAAGAAAGAAATTCGTAATAGATCATAAAGTGAGACGTAGAAAAATGTTAACAGCATATGTTGTAATTGGTAATCTAGAAACTTTGGTTTTAGTAAAATTTTACTAATTAAAATTATATATTTGTACTACGGAGAAAATAAACGAAGGAAACCGTAATAACAATAAATCGACTAGCTGTTTTCATAAATTTTAAGAATAAAACTACTGTTGTTATTTTCCGTATTAGGTGAATATTAAACGAGCTTCATGATAGAAACGTATTTCATGGAATAGACTTTGACAAGAAAATCAGTATTCTGTTAAATACTTAAAGTTTATTACGCAGTGGTATATTTAAAATAAATAATCTGATAGAGTCATAAATATTAATAATAGCAAAATGTATTCAGTTTTTAAATATAGATTCCTACAATTCATTGAATTTTTTATTGGATACTTGGATATAGGTTGATTATAATGCACTTAATTTTATCCCATTCCAAAAATCCATATTGTGTAGAAATGCAGTTTCAATTGACAACCTATCTGAAGAAATAAGTGGAAGAAATTGCACAATTATATTCATAAAATGCTAT
This sequence comes from Homalodisca vitripennis, assembly GCF_021130785.1. Classification (NCBI taxonomy): domain Eukaryota; kingdom Metazoa; phylum Arthropoda; class Insecta; order Hemiptera; family Cicadellidae; genus Homalodisca; species Homalodisca vitripennis. The sequence goes on along the minus strand of NW_025781868.1, from coordinate 14,544 downwards.
TACACCTATGAATTATTTCGTCATTTTAAGATATTAGTATAGATTAAATAAAACGTAGAAGTATCATTAAATGACAAATAAGGTCTGGTTCAAAATATACTCAACTGAGTCTTTATGTCAAAACTTGTTTTACATAAGGTGTAATTAATGTTTGACACTAACTTCATTTGTCAGGGACGGATTTTTGATGTAGTGGATAAGACAAGAGGAAAATCTTCAAGCTTTTTAGGAAAATAATAAGTGATGAGAAATCGGTGGTTTTGTATGCTTGTTTCAAATTTCATCCTGTATGTGTGATAATTGTAGGTGGACACTCTGCGACAAGAACGCTGAAGTCAGCAAACAAGATATCATTGCTTGTAAAGGATAAATCTCGGATGTAACTGTTTTACGATCAGTCTTAGGAGTCATCTCCATGGATGTGCTATAAACTTGGATGTTCCAGCCAATCCAGTACTCTTTAGAACACATATAATAAAGTTTGCAATTGAGTTATTATAAAAAAAGTTTGGTATAATATATAATACGTTCTTGAATAAGGATGTTTGTTGGATATCTGGAACACTTGATGGGATGATAATACTGAAGGAGTGAAGGTATATTTATACCTGATCGATTTATTCATCCCTAGTGACTATTATAAAGCTTATCACTATGGATTGGAGAATCTCAGATAATCATAGCATCCTCATTAGGGGATGGAGAAATCAAACACAAAATTCCCTTTGTAATAGGTTATTAAAATTTAGGAAATATATCAAGAATTATTTCTTAATTTTATTCAAAACGTAGTTATTTTCAATTCACAAAACTTTGAAAATCCAAGCCGAGAAAACTTAAAATAGAGATAACGTACATGTAGTGAGGTTTGATTCCACACGTGTATTGACTTCAGCTGTAATTTAATATTGTTGTGAACCTGATGAGATGATAAAAACACGTCTTTTTCTAAATTAATGCTTTTGTAGTCTACGTATTTATGATGGCGAAATAATGTAAAGAGTTCGTTTGAGATGATTTAAATATTATCATCGCTAGAAGATCCAGAGAATTAATGTATTAATTCATTCCAGGTTCCGAGATTAAAAACTTAAATAACCGAGTAATAAACCAGAAGCTACAGGATTAATTCTCGAAATCTCGAAGATGCTCACTCTAATAAAATTAGAATACCTTTCCCACAGACAATGATCAAGAACATATCGTGTTAACCCAGCATAAGCAGCTCCAAATGACAGGGATTTCTGATGTTTAACTGAGTTATATAAATACTAGTATATATCTCGATATTCTAGAAAATAAATTGACAAAGAGGAAGGGTACTGCACTCTTTGGATGCTATCTAGAGCCATTTTGTCTAGTTACCAGAGTTTCCAAACTTCGGGTCTGAAAAACTGAACCGACATTCGTCTTATATGGTGAAACTTTGACCTTAAAGGATTATTTTTGACATGCGAACCTTACGTCAAAACGTTTCAGTCTTTCTGTTTTATACCGCAAAGGCGATGGAGATATAAAATGTTGATACATTTTTTGAGGAAGGACTATAAATACTGCTGAGATAACTGTAAAAACGTATCAATAAATGTTTAGGAATGATTTTGTGTTAATCTGTTACTGTTCTAATCTAATACCACATACTATGTATGTTAGTAAACTCATCCTCTATAAATTAATCCTAACGACCACCACAGAGCATTAGTCAGACCTTAACAAGCGTTTGGCCGTTACAAATGACTACATTACCCGTGGCGTAGTCCAATGATATGGAAATCTAGATTTAATATTTTACATTTCATCACTACCTAATATTTTAGTAGCTAACAATCAATTAATCGTCAATTAAAAACGTAAGAATAAAAACAGGCAAATAAATTTACATTACACAAGGCACACGGCACATCTATTTTTTTATCTACACTAGTATTAGGCTGACCCTATAATAACTTGCACCTATGTATAACACAATATGAATAAACCTTTTAACACTTTTTTAAACTTTTATTTTTCTTACAATGTACATTTCGAAATCTGCGATTTCATCTTCAAGTACTAACTAAGGTTAAGTTAATTAATCTAACTTGCACCTAATTTGTATTTTTTCTACTATTCTGTAACTATTAATTATTAAGTTATTATTAAGTTATATTAAATTTCAAAATAGCATAATTTAAGTAATGATAATATAATTTTATATACTACTATTACTACTAATATAATAACTCTCTCCAATAGTATTTTATCAGTGATTTCTAAGTTACCTATTTTGAGAAACGTATATTAGCCTATGGAATACTTCATAAATGAAATTCATTAATAATATTTTTTTTATTCAGATATCACTGCCATATTTCCAAGTGAATTTAAACATCTTAGACGTGTAATATACCTAATTATGAGACACCTGATGGATAAAAGCCTATTAAAACTTTTCCATTTCTATTAAACATCTACTGTATAGAGAATATAACCAAATATTTTATTTCTCATACAGGTGAGCTTTATAAATAACGTTTACGTGAAACACGGTTGACAGGTGCTTTCTAATAGGATATGGAATTGGAAATGTTTTGCCAATATATTTCAAAATATGTTTAGGACGACAACGCAAAAGGCGACATAGTTTCATCGCTTCCAGTTCTGTAAAGACATAAACTCAAATGCACGATGTAGGTGTGCTGCTAACGAGCTGGTAACTGGATATGTCTTCCTCAAGATGCTACGTAACGCCACATGTCACTCTGATTACGTAATCGTAGTAACAAATCTGGTTTAGTTCTCGATTCTAATAATGCTTTGTTTTAGAGTATATGCCATGTATAAATGTGTGTGTGTGTGTGTGTGTGTAAACAGATAACTGATTATTTCTTTAAATTGGTAGTATATTTAATAGTTACTTGTCTTTTACAATTAAGAGTTTTTTCTTTCACTAAACTTTAAATTTTCTTACATGAGTGTTTTTTTATCGAAGTTCTTGCACAAAGGTTAAACTAAAAGTGTTACACTCCAGATTATTCTACAATTTCATACTATAAATGTACCTAGATTAAAATTAGTTATTCATTATTAAATATATATTGCTGTGCTGTTATAATACCATGTTTATGCAAATAAATTGGCTTCATTTAACAGGTCCTTTCAATTAATATTTCTCAACATTAGAAAACAAGATGTGATTTTGCGCTAGATCAGAGACCAGTGGGGCGTAGCCTGGAGAGCCTTTTGAGAAAAGAATATCTATGCAATCATACCAAGGATCCTAAAAATGAAAATGTACAGGTACAATTCCACTACAATTAGTTGACGCGTGAAAACAAGACAAAAAAGCAAAGGAACGTTTGCGTTTTCACGTATAAATTATTAGAATTAGGATAGTGTATTAGTATAGAAGGACTAAAAGTCTATTAGCCGTTGGTAATCAAGTTGAAGGCCAATAATTTATTATACACATAATGACAACATGATTATTAGCTTAATAACACGCAAACTTAAACTTATAAAAATCTGTTTTATAATTGTAAATATATGTTTTTACAATTTAATTTAGTAAAACCCTAATTATAGTAGTATGTCCCAACGTATCATTTCATATACAATAAAATAATGGCTTTATACTGTGGATTTAAAGAAACCAAATTTTATACTATTAAATTATTGATGTTTTTTGAATGGAAAATTTTGTACGATTATTTCTGTTGACGATTTGGAATATATTAACGATACTTTTTGATCTGTTCTTTACACAATAATCAATTTGTTCTTTAAGAAAACGAAAATTTATTATTGTATTATAATTATATATAAATATAATTTTCCATTTTTGTATGAAAAAATATTTTGATTGTAATAATATAACACAACAAGGATGTTGGAACCGAGACGGATATTTGTTATTTCTAAACATGTCAGTTTGTTTCATTGACCAATTTGGTACAAACTTAAATTTATTAAGAAAATATAATTATCATTACAACAAAGTAGTTAAGAGGGAATGCATATTACGGGCTCTTACAGAACCAACGTAGACAATATATCATTGTAATGGGTCTTACAGTCGCTAACGACTCGTTATCTCACAACCACGCGGATAAAGAACTACTGCAATCAGCATTCTGGTAAAGGTTTTAAGACCATTACGTAGTTGTTCCTACCATAAACGGGTACTATATTTGTACTAATGTACTACCTGGGAAACCCACTTATAATAATTTTAAAATGGTATATTCATACAGGGTGAAAAATAATCTCAAAAAAATTATGGTTGCCTGTAAAGTCGGTTTTACGGGCGAAGATTTTACGTGACAACGTCTTTTTCTCGGTAGAATATTTATTGATATGAATATTATTAAATTGCACAATAGGAACAAGGAATTGAATGAAAATAAGAATTGCACAAATTTTAACTAAAGAAATATATTTTGTTTACTAAAACATTGTACATAATTTGAAATTAATTAAAATTTGTTATTGTAAATGGTAAAGTTGAATAAAACATTTACTAAAATTGGAATTTGAAATTCTTGCTAAACACAGTTAAATTCTAACTCCGCGCGTGGTGATTGGTCGGTTTAGTTCGTTTGTTTGGTCGCACTGTTATGACAGGTTAGAGGTTATAATTTGTTATTTTAAATGTTTGACTAGCAATACGCGCTGTTTCTTCTCAATCGACTGAATTACGATTGATTGCAGAGTGATTTAAACTAATAATTTACTTAACATTATCAACATTTGTCAATAGTATGACATAACCTATAAACTCATTTTCTCAACTTTTGTGTCAATCTAACAATTAATCAATCCATCATAGTTTACGACCATGAAATATCAGTGTACAATTATTTACATTTATTGTTGTACATTTGTCAATAGTATGACATAACCTATAAACTCAGTTTCTCAACTTTTGTGTCAATCTAACAATTAATCAATCAGTCATAGTTTACGATAATGAAATATCAGTGTACAATTATTTACCTTTATTGTTGTAGTTGTTGTAAATGACGAATCTAAGCACTCCACATTTTCACGAATAAACGTAGTTATCTGCTTTATCCCGTGCGGCGGACCCACAGTTATCTGCTTTATCCCGTGCGGATCCCGTGCGGCGGACCCACTGGACGGGCATCGTAACGTTACCGGGCGTTACACTTTTTCATGAATGACTCCGAGCCGCAACCTAATTTAAGACGTTGTCACGTCAAAAAGAACATCATTACGTAAAAATATGAATTTATATATTTTGGTATATACATTCGACAAGGGTAAAACAGGATCTAAATAATCGGAGTAGTTACATTTTAACGTACTTTTCGAAGTACTAGTTTTATCAGTTTTTATACGTGAATAAAACTGCAGAAACTTTGTGAAATCGTTCTAAAATGTTTAAATACAACATAATTTGTTAATCTTCTCTTTCTGTGTACGTTTAAGACATGCAGTCAAGCTTTATCGTGTGAAAATATGCAATAATTTCCAAGGTAGCTTTTTTCTTCTACATTACCACGGGTTTGAGGTATTTTAAGAAATACAAACAACTTATTTTACATTAATATATAATACAATGATCTGGGCGACAGGTTACTCAAGTAATATAGTCTTAATTATTTCATATTTAATTAATATTATAAAATATAACTAATATTATTTTTGCGATTATATTTTTTTATTTTTATACCTTTAATAAAATCCCCTATACATTTATTCAAACATGTTGATCAGCAAGTAAGGGATACTTTGTTAAAATAAGGCCTAGTTGTATTATTTGTTTATAAACTTTTCAAAAAATATCCTTGATATTTCTAGAGCGGTAAATCAATTGAATGATTACGAATTTGTAATTTGGAGAATCATATTACATGCTGCTGAAAAATAAAAAAATTCCATCTGTTAACCTTAATGTAAATTGAGTTAAATTTTCAAGTAAGAACATTAGAGAGTTTAGACTAACCAATGATTCAACAATGCTTATTATAATCTCCAAATCTCCAGCTCGGACTCTTCAAGCCACTTTTTCTTTAACAGCATACATTTGAAATAAGTTAAACATATATAGGAACATGTATATTAGATATACATAGAAGGAAAATGGCATTTTCACATTATATTTCTCACTTTTAAGAATACACTTGGTAAAGCGTGAGGACAATGAGTCTGGACCACAGACGGAAAGAGAAAAATCAAATATGTTGTATTTACATATTTTACCACGTTTATTTAAATTAATTACAACAGTACTATTGGTTTAGTTCTGGATTTAATGGAATTGTGCTTTCCCCTAACTGGAAAACCTGTTAAATCTAGTAGACGCTACTAAGGTCGGATTTCAAAGTCTTGTATATTTTGAGTTTTGTAAAGATACAAAAAATTTAAATATTACTTAAGGAAACAGGATTTTCCGGAAATTTCCCATCGTTTAGTGAAACAAAATATCAGTAACTTGAAATAAAATATTAGTAACACTACATTTCGAGATGTGTTATTTCATCTCTTCGATAGTACAATCTTGAATAACCTAACACATAATTACAATCTAGGTTAAAATAAACTAATCATACCAGAGCGTTGTGACACGCCTAAGTCAGGAATCACAACCACCATGTTGTGTGTTAACTTCACTAATTCTTAAATATGCACTTAATTAAAAACTAAACACGACACAAATTATTAAAACTGAACCAGAATACAGGTCATCACAATAATTCTGCATTCGTCGACTAACCTCCTACGACTGACCTAAGGCCAACAGAAAAGGGCGATCGTCACGGCAGAAACAAGATGGCGGTAATTAAAAAATGAATGGGGACAGGAATGGGCTCTTTTTATTATTGGTTCATGAAAGATGAACTTCATACAACCATACTGTGACCTTGCATTGGTTTATTACAAATATATAATCTGTTTGATACTTTTGGTTTTATTTTTAGTTAATTTTTTAATTTTTAGAATAGGCAACCAAAGTTGCTTAATCTCGACTGATTGGTTGGTCTGCCAATTTCACTTATGTTGCTTTTATAAATGTATTTTTAAAGAAATGTGGTTCCCGATGTATTATGTTGGCTTCATCCCAATTCATACTCGTATGATGTTCTTCGGACCGACAATGGTGTGGAATTATTATTGACTTTTCTGTGAGACCCTTTCTTGTGTTTTCTTTATGTTCTTTTATCCTTTCGTTAATCGGTCTTTTTGTCTCGCCTATGTATTCCCTATTGCAACTGCATTGTATACTGTAAACACAGTTTTTGGAATCCTTTGTGCCATTTTTTGGTTTTGTTTTTACGAGACTTGGTCTAAGAGTATTGTGTGTTTTAAAAACGCGGTTCTAATATCGTACTTTCAACCTACTCTTCTAATTTCCTCCGATAATCCCGGCACATAAGGGATTGAAATAAACACAAATTTATCACTGCGCTGTTTTTCTGACTCAGGAATTATTCTTCTGGTTCCTTTGAACTTATTTCTTACTAATTGAGGGTACCAATTGCGTCTAAGATCCGATTAAACTTTCTTAAATTCCTCTTTTAATCCATCTTTATCTGAGCGTAAGCTCTTTGCTCTATCACATAACAAGTAGGCCACTCCTTCTTTGACCAAATGATTCATATTGACCGTCTAATAACCATAGCTGTTCTGGCGATACTGAAAGTGAAAAATGTTTTTCCTAACATTTAAATATGAACACTTGAATAAGTATTTTTAATTGTTTAAAAATCGAGGAATTCTTTTCTCTTATCTAATACGTTGCAGAATTTACTCCTTCCTAGTGACCCTAGCCTTTCTCAATGCAGGGTTGATCTTTCTTTATAACTGGTCTGCCAGAATAGTGCCGTTTATTGGGAAATACGCTAAGTTCACCGGGGTTCTCTTTTCTCTCTACAAAACATCTGTGGGTAGCGATCCCACAGTTTTCTCTGATAATAAATTGGCACCATTGTTATTTATAATTTTTTTGTTAAATTATTATTAATGCTGATTTCAAATTTATAGAACATTGTACAACTGAGACTGGCATAATTTTCTAATCAAGACACGTTTCAGAGTGACTAGGAGGGTATCGATCGAAAAATGTAATCTCTATTCTGTAAGTAAACCTAATTTGAATGTACTTAACATTAAATTCAACTTGCATAATTAAATTTATTGACTTCAAATTATTTTTTCAAGACATATGGAGCATTTAGAATGCACAAAAACCTATTATAATAAGAAAAGAGCTGTAATATTTAATAATACACCTTTTAACACCTTTTTAAAGATTTTATTGTGTACAATGAACGTTTCAAATTAATCTTCAGGTACATGTAGAACCTATAGACAATAAAGAGATAATTCTTCGTTTAAAGCTTGTTATTGACCACTGATGGATTAAAATGATAATATGATTATTTACATTTTACATGCATATATGTTACAAAATGTATAACACTACGAAAGTATTAATAAGTTTGAAGATATCCAATTAATCAGTACCTTATATTCTATCAAACATTTCGCTTTGAATTAAAGTCCCTTGTTAACCAGTAACAAAGACTAAACTTCGAACTGAACAGTCGGTAACGTGGAAGTCAGTATGAAGAGAACAATGCGTGGGTGTTCGCGGTTTGGACAACTTTCCTACCGATGTCACATATGAACAATATGCTACAGTCTGCAAATATATTTCAGTATTTTAGGAAAAACTCTAATATAGTTGGTTGGGCATCTATTTTTCTACGTTTATATGGCAGAAACGTAAATATTTAAGCAATATCAGTCTCAATTTTCTTTCATGTATTGCTTATTAATGTTATAATATACTGGGTTCTGTTAAAATAATATGATAATACAATTCTAATATGTTTTAAATATCAATATTTGTCATTTTACGAAGCAGCATTTCCTAAGGTGTATAGGAAAAACAATACTTATACCCAAATGTTTTTTTTATTTTTTTATTACCATAAGAAGCTGAGAAGTTACTTAGTCCTAAAAGGAACATTACGCTGCTACCGAAGCGCCAGGATACTCTGAAAAGTTAGAGAGTTTCAAACCAAATTTCAATATTCTAAGTTAAGTCGTTCAAAAGCTTATACGAACACACAATGACAGAAATATTTGTCATCAACTGAAACAAGACGAACTCCAATAAACTTATATCAAATGGCTAATGTCAAAGTAGATAATATTAATTTATATAAATACATTTTAGATCTAATCCTAAATTTACTATTATACATGTATTGTAACATTACATTTTACTTCTTCAATACGCAAGCGGTTAAAAATCTAGTTCCCTTACCTTTGTAAATCTATAAAAATAAGCAAAAACTGCGCCTTTTTTTCATGTAAAAGAATGTATTTTCTCTGGTTATAGAAATGTGAGGATATATTTCAAGCACATTCAAGTATTTACTATGTAAATTATAAAATTACATATTATCTCACCTATATCTAGTTCTGAGCTATGTTACAATACTAAAAGTTCTTTATCTGCATAGATGGGACAGATATACAATTGATAAATATTTGTGTTTAACAAACCCACATCTAAGTAATTTAAGAGACATTTTGTTCAATTATACATAATCAGACACTAAACGGTTAGCTTGTTTTTGAGAATGAAGTTCGAGCCTACCTTATTACGTATATTGATTGACAAGTTAACGAGATTCTTATAACTATCTTCTAATTAAGTAACTTAAAATTGTTATCTGTTTAATATTTTGTTTATCTAGCATATTTCCTGTTTCAAAAATTTTTGTCCATTATTCCAATGTAACATTATTGTTTAGAGTCGCTTTTGGGCAGTCAGAAATCAAGCTCGATATTTACCATATTCATTAGCGATGTAGATATCGATACATACTACATTTTAACTTTATACGTCAACTCGTTTGACAAGTAATTATCGTGCAATCAGACAGATATCGGATTTCATTTATCACCAATTAGTTTGACAGGCCTCACTGTACCCTCACCAATTAATTAGTAAAATACCCATTTTTCAAAAACCATAAATGAAACCCAACATGATCTGGCACCGTTCTTTGTTACGGTTATAAAATGCTACCCATTATTAAAATATATAACAACTGTGGTATGTCATATGATTATTGTCCACTAAATAGTTTTCAACATAATTTATGAATATGAGATAGCAGTTATATTGCATTCAACTGCATATTCACAGAGCAAACGTAAAGTTCGTGACAAACCGCTGTTTGCAAGGACTTTACATTCTGACAGGCCTACAGTATCATATTATATTAAAGATGTCCGTAATATGAAGTATCAGGATGCCTGCTTTTATTATATATTCTATGTAGCTATCCTGCAAATTATCTTTACTTGCAAATTATATGTACTTTCATAAAATATCTCTTATAGAAAGAATGTTGATGAATAAAATAAGTACTCGATTTTTAAACTTTGTCATTCCCATCTACTAAGTTTTCGTAAGCAGGCTATTATGTTACCACTAACGGAGCAACTTTTATTTTGTTCCACCTTTTGCCTCTCTCAAGATCAAGACTATACTTGATCCTTGTATGTTGGGGATTTCCTATTTAAAGAGCAGATTCTTCCAATCTAGTTAACTGATTAACGTTTAAAAGATTACTTTTGTAAAGTAACAAAATCTTCAAAGGTATCCTTAAGTTACTCTAAGATATAATTTTTATAAAATATAGACCAGGTATAGGTTTAGATAAACAAAGTTTTGGAATACGTTTATTTTACAAATCTGCAAAAATTTAAACTTAAAAGTTACATTTATAAATATCTATTCATTGTAGGTTTATTACAGAATGGCTCATAAATTAATCAATATACAATTGTAATACTAAAAATACAATTTATAATTAAATGTCATCTTAGTTTTGATATCATGTAAATAAGATTAAGAAGTTAGTTAACAAGTAGTAACCATCGCGTATGCTAAGGAGGTTTTACTTCTGGCTGGTTAATACCTACCAGCTAAACCTACATTGGGTGCAGCAAAACCTTATGTCACTTAAATCTTAGTAACCTTAAGGATGTCCAGGAGTGGCCCATCACTAACCGCAAATGTCAAAATGTCAAAACGAGCGATATAGTCTACTGCGGTAGATGACTGTTGGAGTGGGTGGGGCTGAAAATGCTGCTCGTCTACACATGATGGAATGCTGTCCTGCAGACTTTTACTGGAGAGGATGGAAAAGAGCTGGCCTCCTCATTTTCCAAGGACAATGACACTGGAAAATCCTTGTTTTTTTGTCAAGGTAATGTGACTGAGATAAATTGCGATCACTACTCTCCTCATCGAATCGGCTGTATGAAGTACCTAGCCCTTAGCCTTACCTATTCTGAACTTCCTGTCACTCCGAAAGCAAGTCCAAAGTTCTGGTACGACTACGTATCCCTGTATTTGGAATGAATGTTTTCTCATAGTAATTAACAATTAAGGCAAACGTGGTACCCACGTTTTACAGTTAAGAAAGAAATTCGTAATAGATCATAAAGTGAGACGTAGAAAAATGTTAACAGCATATGTTGTATTTGGTAATCTAAAAATTTTGGTTTTAGTACAATTTTACTAATTAAAATTTTATATTTGTACTACGGAGAAAAAAAAACGGAGGAATCCGTAATAACAATAAATCGACTAGCTGTTTTCATCAATTTTAAGAATAAAACTACTGTTGTTATTTTTCCGTATTAGGTAGACATTAAACGAGCTTTCATGATAGAAACGTATTTCATGGAATAGACTTTGACAAGAAAATCAGTATTCTGTTAAATACTTAAAGTTTATTACACAGTGGTATATTTGAAATAAATAATCTGATAGAGTCATAAATATTAATAATAGCAAAATGTATTCAGTTTTTAAAATATAGATGTATGTAGCTATCCTGCAAATTATCTTTAAATGTTTTATTGTTTCTTCTCAGTAATACTGTTTGAAAGTTTAAATTATCATAATCCGATTATCTATTTTCGTGACATAACACTTCTAAAACACTACTATTGAACTACTATTAAACATTTTATTTATCATGCTTTTCACACAACGACATTTTAACCCTTAACAATATCTATATTAGTGAATTACTTTAATGCAATACAGGAAGAAAAAAAAAACTGTATAATATTTTAAAAATAAAATATAAACAATAATAATATATATTCTGTTTATTGTTTTACTGGGTTTTGCAGTTTCTTTGAAAAATATAAACAAAATGTAGAGATTTAATAAATCAAATTTTACAGTTTATAACGTGATACAATCGGACCCTTGTTTTTAAAATTATAAATACTGTACTGACGTGATTCCTACATATTTTTATTGAGCACATTTGAGTGTCGTGTTGAACTACTTTAGGCTCTGGTAGTCGTTTTCAAGCCCTATTCTGTAAACAAATACGTCTAACTAATCCGAACCTTTCTTTCACGCAGAATTATAGTTAAACAACCATCAGCGAAGAGAGACCTGCTTTGTTTGTCTACGGAATCTGCAGTGGCATTTGCTGTTCGTTAACCCCTTCACTACCTGCTTGGCAGATATTCTCTATCATCCCTTTATCACTCAGCATGCATAGGCGTATACTGCAATGTAGGCATTATCTAATTATTAAAAGTCTTATAATAATATAATATAATAATAATAATATAATAATATATAATATAAAGATGAGTTTCAATTATGTGAGATATTAGTTATATACTGCTATCTAGAAATTGTCTGTGTAGTAAACTTGGTGATAAACTCGTTACACATGATTTAAAACCTTCGAAATATAAGAGTGAGTTTCAGTTATTTGATACATTAGTTGTACTACAACAATATGCAATAGTGTCAGAATAAAACGCTAACTAAAAAAAAGATAACCAAAGTATACCTAACATCAAATCTTCCGTTTCACCTACTGTATCGATACATTGCTCTTCCAAATACTAACTATAGGCAGTATTGTTTAAAACATATTTACTAAAAATGGTTTCCTAAATCAAGGCCGTAATATTTCAAGATTTTTGTTGTGTAAGAAAATGGTGTGAGGAGGAAAACTGTATGTAAGTTGTGAATAATTTTATGTACTATCCTTGCAGTGCTTCAAATATTTAAAAGTAGAACAAAATGTGTAAATTGGTAATAGAAATGTTTGAAATACAGTAATAATATTATTGAAAACTAGCCATTACCCGTGGCTTCCAACATAATTTTCAAAATAGAAAACTGTATACTAGTTAGTAAAATTACTAATGATATAAGGAAGACGTATGCCATTTTTTGAATGTAAGTAGGAATAGATCAATTAAATGCTTTATGGTTAAGATTATCAGAGTTTACCCTGACTCTTATACCTTTTTTGCAGATTTAGGAGCATTTCTGGTTCATAATAATTATATTTCTAATGTCAAAGCTGAGTCTGCCTTGATACCTTGATTTAAAAAAAGAAACTCACTAGTCTCCTAAACCTATTTTGTAAAAAGAGAGTTTTATTCTTTATGAAGATATTCCAGTACTATAGTACAGTTTTGCGTTACATAAGTCTAGTTGTTCAGACTGTAGACTGTTTTTGTAATGAGAAAGAATGGATCGTTGAAGCATGGTAGTGTTCATGTCTATACCATATCACAATGTCAAGGAACCCCCCCCCCCCCAGTTTAGAGTACCTTTTGTGGAAACATTAAATGATTTATTTCATTAAGGTCGGTTTCAGAATATTTTTAAATATTATTTACAATTCATAAAATTGTTAACTTCGTCACTCATTTAATCCTGAATAACCATTAGATATTAATTATTATTTACGCTTTATACATATCTCATATGTGCATATAATTCCGTTACTGGGAAGCAGTTAATTCCAAAAAGTAGGCGGAGTCTTGTAAAGTCCTCTATGCCTTGGGTTTATATGTGTTAAACATACTAGTACTCTGTCACTATAAACTTAGTAGTACTCACTTGGTGTAAATGTAAACAGGTGTTTTAACCGACTTACCAAACGTGAACTTAAAGTGGCAACATCTTGTTAGTGGTAGTTATATTTATTCGATGAAACATAAGGACGAAAAATGTTCTGAATCCCAAAATATCCAGGTAAATAATATTTCTCTTTGTATAATCATTTATCAAAGGGCAAATAATATCTTTAAAAAAGAATAAGCCGAATTGGTCCAGCCGGCATTATTTATAAGATAATAATTCCATTTTGGGAAATACTTAAGTTTCAGTGATAGGAAAAATAATTTCATAATTCATAATTTTAAATAATCATGTAATATATAAAGACAATGTTTAGAAGAAATAGTCTTTAGATAAAGACTTTCAGATTCTACCTAAAAATATTGCTCTACCGCAAAGAAGTAAGTAACCTTCTGCTTTGGCTTTACGAAGCCTTACCGTTTAATGTTTACTTACATATTCTTTCAGTCAATAATAAAATGTCCTACGACAGTTTATACATTATTAGCTGATCCTCTCCAAATATAACTAATTCAACTTAGTTTAATTTAAAAAATTTAAATAAAGTTTACGAGAAAATCACACAGACATAATGAAATGTTTACTCCTGTGCGCTCAAA
>NW_025781867.1:0-36893 GCF_021130785.1 Homalodisca vitripennis | reverse complement strand
TATCTACAGTGCCCATAGTAAAAAATAAATACACATTTCCGGTAATACTAGAACATTATATAAGTGGCTTATTTGATAAAAGTTTTCATATGTTATGTTTACAGAGTATTTCAAAAGTATTTGCTTGAAATGAAAACCCTGAAATATACCGGTGGCACTAGTTGTGTTCGTAACTGATGCGAGCATTGTCTGCGGGCGCATAACGCAGAGGCATTAAAAAACCTGAACAAATAAAAAGCAATCCAATATAATTTGAAAGACCAGTTTTAAGGGCCGTTTCAAATCGCCATCACATTTGTCCAGGAAGTTCCCTCAAACATCCAAGAAATCCTGGAGGAAAACTTGAGCATCTCCAATGTGTTTCCTTGTGATTATTGGGATATAAAATTGCCTCTACTAATCAATATTACTTTCTGCTCTGTATTTTTTACTATTTGCAAACTAAATAGAGGTCTAAGTGGTAATCAATATTAAATATTAATCAGCTTATACTTTTCATAATAAGATTGATGTTCCTAAATGTTTCGTTGTGTAATAATGGGTAATTTATTTTCATATATTTTACTGAAAATTTATAATTAATTGTATAAACTAAACAAGTGTTTATAAGTGATTTTATCACGGAGGTGTTTTTAAATATATTGCTAATCGTAACTTTTGTTAAACATTTCGACTAAAAAATAGTGCCGCCACGATTTGTTATATTTTAAACAATATAATATATCAAAATTTACATAACTTTTCGATACGAAAACAAATGTAGTAGAGGGTTAATTTATAGTATGAACAAACAAACAGCTTCCGATGAAAGAAGCAATTTCTTAGATCCACTGTCCTTTTTATATATGTTTTTGAATTAATAGAGGGATACAAATAATTATACAATGTTTATAAAATATAATCAGAGATCTTATACTTCATAATAATAGTAAACTTGTTTAATGTCGTCCTAAAAAAGAAATAAACAACGGTTTTCCTTCTCCTTACTAATCTCTACTTTAAAACGCGTTTTAATTTGTTTATGAAATAATGAAAATTGTTGATTGTAATATTGTTTATAACGTTTATTAAAATTAATGGAAAAAAACTGTGCAGAAAATATGGTTTTACTGGCGTGAATAGTCGTAATAATACTTCTTACGGTAACTCTAATTCAATATGTTGTTCACCACAATTGAACTATTATGAGTCATTAATTGCTCTTTAAAATTACGAGTGTTGTGTCAATTGAAAAACATAAACATGTACATTAAAAGAAACTTAAATATTTTGAAAATATTTATGATGGTTTTGTTATGAAATATTAAAATTCTTAATGGTAAATGTGGATAACCGGATATCGAGTTATTAATTATATTCGATATTAAGAATAGAAATACTTCTACTCGGCGCCGGATTATAAATAGGTTAACTAAAATATAATTATTACGTTTTTAAACTTTTTTCCTAAAAACAACCTTTTATAATATGATATAAGCCTATTATTTATCATTATAAAAATAAAAACTATACTGAATAGGATTAATATAAACTAGTTTTGTTGTTCTTTTTTGTAATCTTTTAAATTGCGTTACCTCATGCGCCTGGATTTATAGTGTAACTATCAATTAAATTTTAAATATTCCGTCCGTCGTCTATCCAAACTTTTGCACGTCAATTATGGGGTTCGGAAAGCTTCTGTATCTTTATCAAACCATGTCGTTCAAGAAAGTTAATAACCGATTACGTCGCATCGTAAATAAGGTAAATAACAATACGTAAATAAAATAAGCAAACAGGAAATGCATCACAAATGAAAAAGATTGGTATTATAAGGTCGAATTATAAAATATGACAAAACCCCCCTTTTTTTTGTGACCAAAAAAAAATATAATGCTCTAGCCTACTGCGAATGAAAAAACCCCAGCCTCTTAACATTTAAGAAGAAAGTGTTACAGGCATAATTTTAATTTGATAAATGTTACTCGTAAATTTGTTACAATATTGAGCAGGAGTTTGTCATGAACAAACAGGAGTTTTTACTTTGATGGAACGCTACGTCGTCTTGACCAACTTTAAAGACATTTTTAATTTATTTATTTTTATTACATGTATGGCCGCCCATGAATAACAAATTACATATATTTTGCACATATTATTTGACGCATGTAGTATTGTATCTCCTCACTTATTCGTGGATTGGGTGCCAGCTGCAAGCACTTGTCATTATAATCTTGGACATGGCTGTCTAGAAGCTTTTCGTAAAATCAACTCGTAACTTTTCTTAGTGATAGCCCGTGTGGGCAGTGACAAAATGACCTGTGACCTCTACATGGACAAGTGCACCCAGTTTTTTCCTACTCAAGTGATAGATAACAGAGATATAATTTAAATAAATAAAATTTACACACAAGTTCTTAAAACTTACCAATCTATTGTTAAAAACCTATTTAATATATTAGGGTTACTTTATTGACATCTGTGTTGCTTCTGTAGTATATATTTGCTATTTTTTCTTTTCAAGTCCTTAAGATGTTTAAGAAAGTCTCATTAGACACGTTTCAAAAAACGTAAACCAAAGTTTCTCTTTCCCCGACCTCAAGTCTGCACTTGAGGGAAAGTAAAGTTTTCGGTTTAGGCAGGTGCTCTTTTAGAGTGATATCTTCTCTATACAACAAGTCCCCCCCCCCCCCCCAACTTTTGTGTCCAAGATACCGAGGCTCTCTTCAAGGAATAGGACTTTGTGTTGTCTTGCAGTTTATTAGAACCCTGCATACGTTCACTCCAATTTACAGCTAAATAGAATTTCACTCTAAGAAGGATACATGTGCCTTGCAGTTTCTAGAGAAAAAAATTTACCCCTAACAACGAGTTGATACAAAGGCACTTCTATGATAATATTTCTGTACAGCAGTACGGAAAAATATTAGTGGACTGACTGCGGAATTTGCAAGCTTTGTGCGGTCTCTGGAGGAGTATTTAAAAAATTTAAACAGATCCATTGTACAAGTTGAACAAACCTACATAGCTAGCTCCTGCCCATGGCCGACCAAATGTTGTAAGCTAAGCTATAATTCCAAATTTCTTTTTCCTTTTTTTTTTAGTATTTTTCCCAAGCGTGTGCGTTCATCTTCATTTGTATTATTTAAATTTTAAATTTTATTTTGTGTTTTACGATATTTCTAATAACTAGACAGAGCTCCAAAAAAATATGCATAATTGATCAATGAAATTGGAACGACTAAGGTAGTAAATTTACGTAACCTCATATATTTAACAATTAACGTAATTGTTTTCAGTACATATAAATGTATTATGCCTATTTATTTGTAATATTGGCGAAAGGTTTATACACAACACTTTAATTTTTTTAAATTTACGACGTTATGGTTTATGTTTATTTATGGTATAAAATATAAATATGTATGTAAAGTTAGTATCTGAAAGTTAATACATTTCCCCAAAAGTCTGAGTTGGCAATCCGTATTTTTATGTTGTAGTGTTTAGCTTATTGTTTATTGTAAGTCCTAGATCACGTGTTTTTATACTTTATTTAAGCCTATGTTTGTAAAAATTATTTCTTAGTTGATTACTACTTAATCCTTCGAAATTAATATATACACGTTTACTATCTTGATACTTTAGGAATTTTTTTGATTTTATTCAGGCACTTATTTAAGGTTCTAGATCCCATTTCAATACACTATATTTTATTAATAAACACAACATTTTACGTGATTTGTATGAGTCTTGTAAAAAGTAGAGCATATTTAAGAGTAACTGATTAGAGGCGTATAAGCATGTAATAAAATATGAAAAGGAAATTATTTATTACACTCTATTCAGGTTGGTACTCTTTCCTAGTAATATAATTATTTTTAAATCTGAAAATTTGTTGTGAAGTACTAAAATACTTAATTTTACAGCGTTTGTTTCACTATATACCTAGTTTTAACTTTACAAGATAAAAATTAATCAAAATACTATGCAGATGTGATATTCGAAAACGTGTAGTTTTTACTGAATATTGACCTGAGAAGGGAAGAAATTATTGCGGTTGTTTTGGATTTCTAAAACAGTAAAGTTACTAATATTACTGGTGTTCCAGAGTAACTATTTATTATAACAAGTCTGAAGCCAGCGTCTGTGGCTGGAAGTTATGTTTCCATCTCTGTTATTGTGATTCACGCTTGATAATGGATTTGATGAGTTTTGCAAAGTTTTAAATTAAAAGTTTAGTTGAGCCAACACTACGAATAAAATGTTTTATAATAAAACCCAAACCTTATTATATATAATCTTATCACTAGTGTACATAAAATGTATGCAAAATGAGATAAGAGTGGGTACACTGTTTTTGGTAAATATTTGCAACTATTGACATATTGTATTTTTATAGCAATTATGTTACTATTATCACGATACAAGGTCAAATAAAGGTTTATATGTTTTTATACGAATACGTGACAAAAAAACTTAAGATCAATAAGGACATTATTTTAAATCATAATTAAAAATTATAATTATATAGATTATAAAGACGTAGAATGAGACGTGTTTGTACTATTAATGAGTTTTAAAGGATTTGAATGTAAAGCAATAGTGACTTTTAAACTCAGTTTCATATTAAAAGTGATTTTATACTTTATGGTTTGTTAGGGTCACAAAGATTAACCAATATTTTGTCAGTGAAAGAGAATTTCATTGTTTGTCTTTTTATTGGAAAAGTAATTACGGTATCTAAATATAAGAAAAAGTCATATAAATTTCAAATAGTGAAAATTGTACTTACGTACTAAAAAATACTAATTTTATTTTCTCTCTGTGAGGAATATGATATATTCGGCGAATACCAGTATAGTAATATAACGCCTTATAGTTAAAATATATTATATATATATATATATATATACTAAATATATAATATATATTTATATATTTTAACTATATATATATATGTGTGTGTGTGTATGTGTATATCTTTTCTTTATATATATATATATTTCTTGTGTGCGTGTGTATGGTTACTGAACTCCTCCTAACGGGGTGGACCGATTTTAATGAAACTTTTTGTGTGTCTTCAGTTGGATCCGAGAATGGTTTAGATTTCATAATTCGGTCCAATTTTAATAGTTTTATTTAATTAATTTTTTTAATAATAAATTATCGTTGATGGTGGAGTGTTTTACATTGGATCCGCCAGACTGCGCCACGACACGTAATACAAAGTTAACTGTTTACTTAACAACTGTGGATATTTTCAGCTCGATTTCATCAAAGAGGCAGAAACATTTGTTCACATTTAAAATTTAGAAAATTCATATTTTAAATTTGTAAAGTGCTTGATCAGTAGTGTAATGCAGATTGCAAAGATGAAAGTTTCACCAATTGTTCTACGTAAAAATTATAATATTACAACACAGCCATAATGTTTTTCTATTTTAATTCCAGGTTTTCCCGACAGTTTGTGCTGCTAATCAAATTTGTGTGCGTTGTTTTGTAACATTCTGTAATTATTGTGTGAGTGCTAATTGTTTATAATACATTAAATAGAGATTGAAGATGTTTGAAGTGCATAAAAAACTATAGTTATTTATTAAAGTTATTGAAACTCATTTTGCATATTTAATGAAATGAGTATATTGGTTGCATAACCTCAAATAAACCTAAGTAGCATACAAATCAAAAGGTTGTGTTTCTATGTGTGAATATTGTTAACAGTTTAGATAATCAAGTTTTAAACTAATTGGATTTAAAATAATTGTTGTAATTTACATTTTTTAATCTGCAGTTCAGAATTGGTCACTAAGTTCAAATTAAGTAGCATACAAATCACATGTGTGAATAACTACTTAATTGTTAATAGTGTAGGAATTGGTTTTAATTAAATTCTGTTGGCCAGTTCCGATACTAGGCTATACTGTAATTTTAAATAACTAATTTTATAACAGGGTATTTTTTTTCAATTTACAACTTAATTTATAGTAATGCCATTGAATGTACAATAATTTTTGTTAATCCCTCAGGAGTATATACACGAAATAGATTATAGTTATTTAAAAGCTGAAGTATAATAAGCGGCCACAATCGAATTATTGATATATGTGATTAGCCAACAGAATTTAATGTAAAACCAATTCCTACACTATTAACAATAGTTATTCACTCATGTGATTTGTATGCTACTTAATTTGAAACTTATGTGACCAAACAGTTTAACACTTAATAGTTTATTCACACATAGAAAACACAACCTTTTTTGATTTGTATGCTACTTAGGTTATTTGAGGTTGTGCGATCAATATACTCACTTCGTTAAATACATTTCCAAAATTAGTTCAATACCTTTAATTAAATAACTAAATTTTTTTATGTACTTCAAACATCTACAATCTCTATTAATGTAATATTACAATATTAGCACTCTCACAATAATTACACGATGTTACAAAACAACACACAGATTTGATAGCAAGTACAAACTGTTGGTAAAACCTGGAATTAAAATAGAAAAACATTTGAAACTGTGATCGTAGCGCATTCTGCTGGATCCAATGTAAAACATTCCAAGATGTTCCACACCCTTGAGTGCTAAGTGCTAATTTTAATAATACATTAATAGAGATTGAAGATGTTTGAAGTGCAAAAAAAAACTATAGTTATTTATTGAAGTTATTGAACTTATTTTGCAAATTTAATGAAGTGAGAGTATAATTGGTCGCATAACCTTAGTACCATACAAATCAAAAGGTTCTGTTTCTATGTGTCAATAACTATTGTTAACAGTTTAAATAATCAAGTTTTAAACTAATTGGATTTAGAATAATTTGTTGTAATTTAAATGTTTAATCTGCAGTCCAAAAGTGGTCACATAAGTTTAAATTAAGTATTATACAAATCAAATGTGTGAATAAACTATTGTTAATAGTGTAGGAATTGGTTTTAAATTAAATTCTGTTGGCCAGTTTCTGATACTAGGCTATACTGTAATTTTAAATAAACTAATTTTATAACAGGTATTTTTTTTCAATTTACAACTTAATTTTATAGTAATGCCATTGAATGTACAATAATTTTTGTTAATCCCAACCGACCAACAGATTAATCCAAGTTTAAAATTTTCGAATTAAAGACGTGTGTCCAGGACAACGTCTGTCGGGTCTGCTAGTATTATAATTATATATAATTAAATGCAAACTGTACAAAATTACTGGTTGTATTTTGTTTTATAGTGAGATTTCAACATGGTTAGATAAATAAAAATACTTTTTTATTCATGCCCTGTGTTCTATGGTGGAGATATTCCATGACACATAATTATAAACAGATTGTTTTTAAAATTCCTAAGTAACATTTCAATGGAGATTTTTTCTGTTTAAATTTATAAGTAAAAACTAAAATTATAGTCTGGTCATGTTGGGCAATAGTTTTATATTTATCTCGTTGTAGTTTTCAATTGCTAATTAATTTTATTATTTCTTCCAAACTGAACTCATTTATAACATTATGATTTTGTTAGTATAATAAATTTTTGAGAGCAGATTGGATAATGGACTTAATAAACTTAATATATCGTGTTTTTATTATTTAAATGAACTTATCCTTTTAATTTGGTTTCTTGTCCTGTTTACCGAAACCCTAATAAAGAAATAAATTACAAAATGTAAATTTATTTTAAATTGTATTTCTTTTGATAAAATAATTTTAATTGTTAGTAACTAAAACTTTTTAGAATTTAAAAAAATAATAACACTTAATATTTTTCACTTGTTAAATCAATCAAAGGTTCTATCACTATTTACTGTATTACACTAGTAATAACTATATGAATAAAAAAATATACAAAAGTCATATTTATAAAATGTACAAATATTCAAAAGGCTGTCCACAGTGCCACATAACTTAACTATATTATATTTATAAAAATTTAATGAAAAAGTACATCAGTGTTAGATGTAAAATTTTATACATAATGGTTCTTTTCGAATAGCGTGATTTTTTCTTGAAGTAGTATTTTTTATTCCAATGAAACTTTTTCAGTTTATTTAAATGTATTAACATTCAAATTCCGCTTTTTTTAAATAATTAGTAGAAGCTGCTGCATGTATAAGTCGCTCCTAGTGGAAAAATGGAATGCGATCTCTAGCAAAACGCACGCCTTCATCTTTGTTTTATTACTGAAACAACAAAGTCTAAAGAAGTGAATTAGAATATTTTAAAGTATTCTCTTCAGATTAATAATTCTGAAAGAGATAAGACTATACTGAAAATTCAATTATACCTGATATTCCTTTATTAAGGACATCAGAGGTTAGTGAAATTGCGAGTAGAACGCGCTTGTAGGAGTAATTCGTGTTTAAAATTAATTACATTTGCCATTTTGCCTCTTATGTATAGATAATCCAGAAAATATTAATGTTACACAACACTTTAAATTTGGAAACTTCTTTCAGTTTTTATTGCTTACTACAATATCAAAATTCTTTCTTTCCATCTTTTCAAAAGGGGGTAGAATGCTAAATGTTTTTGTAAGGCAGTGTTAGGAAGCTCTTCAAGTTCATAAACACTTTATTTAATACGTTCTTACATTACTGTTTATTTAGGAAGGCATAATCATTACTTAAAGTAGGTTTTCAAAGTGCCTTCCATTTTCGTTAAAGCGATATCTGTACTATTCATTCTTTACCTCAGTGCCAAAAAAAGTATAGTTATACATGAAAGCACACGAGTAACCTAGTTATCTGTTTAGATTTCTTACACAAACAGTCGTCAACACAAAAATTTTAGTAGAAAATGCTTTTATGATAAACCAAGAGTCAAAAATTTCAATAAATGTGTGTTAATGAACATGGCGACCAGTGCTATGTAGTATTTTATGATTCAGCTCAGCGAATTTGCTTTAGTTAATTTTCACATACTATGTTTTGTTAAATCTGTGTTAAGGTCATCGCCCCAAATTTATGCGTGTCTAGTTGTATGCCTAGCAAAATTTATTTGTACCTTGAAGATGAGAAGAGATTTCATTCCACAAAAGGTACTAATATATTTAGGAAACATATAGCGATGGCCAAGGTTCCGAAATTCTATTATACATTCGTGTCATCATCGTTATTAACAAACCTTTTACAAAGAACGTAGTTTTCTGTTGTAAAAGTTAAAGAGTATTGGTTTTTTGTTACTTATTATATTAACAATAAATTTCACTTCAAAATGACTTTGCATTTATTACTTTAATAATAAATGTATTAGTCTTGATTTGTAAGTGCAACTGTACAGAGTAAATCTGAAATTATTAAACTAAAAAGTTGAAGCTAACACAAGAGGATAATTTAATAACTCAAATCACGTACAATGTTACTGAACATTCACTGAGGTATAAAGAACTTTATCTGCTCTACAGTTCCAAACTGGAAAGTTAGTATAACTATTGGAACTCTGGCACGGCATAGTTTACTATAACGTGTCGGCAACTGCGTCTGTCGTTTAAATTCTCTTTCCATTTCAATAAATATGGTTTAATGTAGTTTAATAATTCGTTGGTTTTCACATCAATTCAATTCAAAAGTTGAGCAGACCTAATGTTAAGGTAAAAAATTGCTTTTAAAACGAAAAAACCCGAGGCTAATTATATGTATATCTTCTGGATGTTATGTTACCATTATTGGATTCACTTCATTTCTTGAACTAAATATCTCCGACAGTAAAAAATTTAAATAAAAAAATCACCTGCATAAATATAGTAAAATTATTATAAACAACATATATAATGGCAAATTTTAAGAAGTATTAATATATTTCGTCTACCCTAAAGTTTTATAAGATAACATTCCTTAAACCGTAGTTTTATAGCTGAAATAATATTATTATTAATTATTTTGAAACCTTGTTAAAATATAATAGTAGGGTTTTGTAAATATAAATCATTTTTTGAATAAAACATCTGGGTTACATTACATTTTAGAGTTAAGTTAATTCTTTTAAACTGTATACTTCGCATTTGTCCAGAATAAGTGAGACTGTATAATATAATAAATTTTAGAAATTACTCTTTGGGAAATATCATATTGTAATATTATAATTCTCTTAATTCATAACTGGAACATCTTCCATATTATGCCCATAAAATGATATGAACAAACATGTTCATGTATCGTTTAGGAGAGTGAACAGTGACATGAGTCTTATTATGATTATTTTGCAGACTAGTAACAAAAATTAATTCCCAATTTCTGTATTTTTGAACTTCAGTGAAATATCAGAAATGTATTTAAAAAAAATTGCCAGTTATTTTGCAGATGTGCTTATGTTAAATTAAAGCTGTATAAAAGTAACATCGAAATTTTGTTTCCCACTTTTGGGTTTAACCTCACTGATATTACTGGTCATAGAGATTTTGAAATCTGAGAAACTGCTAAACCAAGCAATGCTTGATTCGCATTAGTGCCTACATTGAAATTAGCTTCTCCCTAATTTCTTAACTCCGTTATAAATCTTTTATATCTTGCAAAATTAAAGGTGTCGGCTGCTCTTATTCTAAAATTCAATAGTTATTGATTATTTTAATAGCTTTGAGCTGATTCTCACTTCAAAAGGGCTTATAAATAGTAAAATTACTCTTGTTGGAAGATTTTAAATGAGGCCCTTTAACAAAGCAGTCGCTTTAAACTTTGTTTCATTACTTCCTCAGGAGGGCTGAAAGGGTAGAATTTTAAAAGCTAAAATACTTAGTTCAGGCAAAGGTTTCCTGTTAAGAAGTGATTGGGTTGTGGATTGTAAAAATACCAAAATTTCGTTTTCGTGGAAATATGTATTCCTACACAAAACGTAAAGACCTATTTACTGTCGATAGGTGTATTTTCAGTAGGGAATACGAGTAAATAAATAGAGTAAAATACTGTTTGAAAAGATACACTTAAATCTTTGTGCATTATTAAAAAAAACTAAGTTTAGACTCTTTAAAACTCTATTTAGTAAACTATATACCTAAATATATTCAAGCAAAAATCATATACAAAACGGTCAATTATAATAATGTGTAAATATATACGTGAAATTTAAATCACCTAAAAACACATTTTGCTTGACATGCCTGACGTTAGGTTTGTAACACAATTTGTATATTTTATTTAACAATTTTATTATTGGGGCCTTATATATTTGGGGAATAATAGCTACCACCTCAAAAATTAGAGTAATATAAACACGTAAATAGCATTTATTATTATGGTGTTGTAAATATCAGTTAGTTAGTAGTGTGGTGAGAAAACAAAATAACCAAAATAAATGAAATGTTATCTTACGAAATAAAGAAACCTAAATTCGAGTTGTCTAAGCCAAAAAGTTTGATTTCAAGTTATCTCTAGAGGAATTTTTTGTTCCAGTGCATTGTAAAACCACGCACATATTTTTTTCTCCATTTTCTCTCAACTCGACAGTTTCGTTATAAGTGTCTTACTATCAACAAATTTCTTTGTATAACTAAATTGTTTATAAAGAGGCATTTAAGTTTAAAATGATTAGGAATTATATTTACGATTTACATGCAAGACTCAAATTAACGATTGCTAGTTTTTAAACGTAATCTAAGCCGTTTAAAACAGCATTTTACTCATCGACTTCATTACACGCCTCCATAGAGATTTAAAAACTCCAAACTCTGAAAATTTCCCATTGATTTTTTTGTGTTGTTGGTAGAATACGGAAAAATACCAATCTTTACATTTAAATTAAATCAGGAATAGATATGCGAGCTCTAAGCTTATGAATAGAAGTGATATGCTATGAAAATGTATTTTGTTGCATCAATGGATGTAACTAATCCAAACCATTAGTATACGCTGTAAACAACTGTTCTTGTGACAATTGTGTCTATAATAAGCTGAAGGAGTTTCGATATTTGAAATAAATCCGCTCAAAAGATTCACTATCTAATTGAATTAATTGATTTAACAATGTTTTACTAAATTGAAAGGATTTAAAGTTACAGATCAATATTTAAACTTAAAGAATAGTAATGTTAAAATAATGAACGGTTCATTTGTTTTCATTCAGAATGATGTAGGTTGCTACGACTGAAGAGAGCGAGGAAAACAAAAGCAATCCAATTTCTGTCAAAGAGTGGTTTAAGTCGTTTGAAATCACATTGCATTTCTTTCTGAAAGTCTCTGAAACATCTGAATGTTCTTAGAACAGTATTTTCTCTATGTCTTCTCGGGTATTGTTTCCAACTATTAACTCGTCAGGTTAAAATAGCCTCCTCTTATATAACAATTTATATTATGCTGAACCCTTTTATGGTTTTAAAATAATCAAGTTTACTGAAAGTTCCCGTTAGATTTTCATGAACAATTGAAAACATTTATACACTATCTAAAGTTTCTTTCTTGTTGAAGAGGTATATAAATGTGAGAATTGTAATTAATAAAATAAATCTTATGTGTTTTTAGATTGAATTAAATTATGTCTTAGGGACATCAGAAAAATTATGCAGAAAAGTAAATGTTACATCTCCTCAGCAGACAAATTGGGGTCAAGGTTTAAACTTTTACCTTCGTGAAAAAACTTCATTTGTTCAAAAAACCTTGCGTTTACTTAGTAGTTACCAGTCTGGTTTACATATTTATTTATTTCTGACATATTTAGCTGCTATATGGTTTAAATATTTAGATTTTAAAATACTCATTTAAAAAACGCTTGACTAATTATCATATTAAGAGAAAATTTATTAATGAGATTCACTGTGTACTGAGGCTGCTGCTCAGATCTGTACTTCACTTATCTTTCACAAGCCAATTAGACCCGAGAAATAAATCACTCTTAATATCAAGAGTCTAAGGCCATTCTAACAATAAAACATATACAATTTTAGAAAAAAAATAATTAGTAAATATATCGGTGAGTACAATAAATATGTAAACACACGCAATATATCCTAGTGCCTATCAACAAATCATAATACGTAATACTTTTGACTTCATCTGTTTCATTGATCATATCATAGCAGACGAATCTATATTAAGTAAACTATGTATTTTCTAAAATAATTCACTCTAGATTTTTAATTTTAAAAATAAAGCTATCTTAAGTTGATAAATTAATTTAAATTATAAATACATTTCTTTTCAAACTTTTATTTTATGTTGTATCGAAGTGAAAAAATCTACTTTATTGGTAAACGAAAAGCAAGAACTAGAACAACCCTAGGCCCACGAGCACAAAGCATTGCTCTTTAAACAGATTTGCCGAAAAAGAACAAGAGATCGGAAAATCTTCCAGTGACCATAAAATTACTTTTCAGTGTTTTATTGGGCCTTTTAAAAAGGATATTCCATTAACATAACTGTTATTAGATACTAAATCCCATGCAAAGCGATAGAAAAAATATAGTGTTTAAATGTTTATTTACATTACATTTAAACTAACATAATAGAACATGTTTTCTATACGACTACTATAAATTTATTTAAGTTATTCAATATTATTTAGTTAAAACTATATCTGAGAATTAAATATGACTATTTTTAACACACACACAAAAATGTATGCCTCTAGTATATTTAATGTTTGTATTCACTTACACAAGGATTAAGTACATATATTTTTCAATTTGTAGTAAAAATAAAAATAGCCGGACTTTCGCAATACAAATAATGCACATCATGAAACAAAAGTAACTACTATTATATTCTATTCAATCTGTCAAAACATAGTTTCCTCTTTTAGACTAAAATAATACACAAAGTGTCTATTTATATCAAATTATTTTCAATCAGCCAACTTAGTTCAGAGGGACACTCGGTTTAAACTCACGGGTGAGACCTAAGAAGGCAATAATTAACAGGAAGATTAGACGTCTTTAAGGGGATATACGGCTTGATCCTGAGCGAACTAACGGCACCTAGCGGCCAGTTCTATCAACTAAACGGCCCTGGATAGCAACTCTAATGGCATCCAATTTCTCCAACAGCTCTCCCCCCTGCTACCGTCTGCCATTACAGGCTTTGTCTCTTGTGCCTCAGTTGTCACAGAATACATGTCCACGAGTTGAACACCGCCTTACACAAATAGAAGCTACGAATACGGGTCCATAGTTTAGTATTCCCAAAAAGAAATGATTGATATATTTAACAAGCTCTTTAATGCACTCACACCAAATTATACATTAATGTTATATCTACTCATTAGAACTAGTTCATTAGATTTATTACACAGCAATGACCATTAATTGCCCAAAAGATTATTGCACATGCTTAAAAATAGAAGTTCAAACATGAAAAAAATGGGAGTGAGTAATACTTAAAAATTGTTTTATTGTAATCGATGACTCTATTTAGCCTTTGAATTTAACAAACAGTAATACATAATTAAGTGTAAATATAGAATGCAGCATATGTACCATTTGTGTATCTTCTGTCATTATCTATTCGTCCTTTCTTTGAACGCCAACTAGGGATCTGGTATAAACAATACCATTTTACCCTAACCTTTACTCTCCACCACTTTTCGTAAGCCATACCCACCATGACCACTTCTGGTCAAAGTGAAGTATATACTTCCAACAGTGGTTTTGATGTTTATCCTTGTTGCTACGACCAAAAATTCTGTCAAATGTGTTATATTTTTAGCCATTGTACACGTACATATACTTCATCATAAAGTGGTCTAACACTTAAGTTTTAAGCCTCAGCGAAAATGTATTTTAAAGAAAAATATATATTATAACATAGAGCATTCAAATGGTGTTTAATTATTTAATACACGTAATTCGCTCGTAATCACAGCGAATTATAATGTGCAGGGGCTTTAAAAACATTTATCTTTAGCAGCACCGCCTGATGGCGAGTTATATCAATGGGCATATAAACCTTCTCCGTAAATAAAATACATGTACTTACAAATTTTCATATTGATCGGTCAAATAGGTTCTGAGTTTATCAATATTGTATATTACTAGTAACTATAACTTATACATTTGAATTTATTTGAAAATTTCAAAATAAATTATTTTAATCCCGTCCAAAAACATATGGTTTTGTCTACATAGCTCTATTTCATTAACCCAAAACAAATAAAGTATTTTGAGAGAGGAGACATCAAGGTTTGTGGGGAACAGGGCGTCCGGAGACATACGTGTGTGTCCTAACATATAATTGTCTGCAACACGGACAGCTCCATCAGGAAGCCTTTGAGACAGATTTAAATATTGGATGATTTCTATTTACCTGTTTAGTTATCCTATGCCAGCAGTTTTTAATAATTATATTGTATATATATATATATATATATATATAGTAACCGCTTACACCTAAAAAATAATGCACATAGCTCCATTTTACACTGTTAGAATATAATTTATATTACGAATATCTGATAATTTTAATTTAATGATTAAATTAAATATTTAGGTATATGTTTATTGTAAAGTAACCGCATTTAATATACAGGCAAACTTTAATACACGCAGATCAGCGATGTTATGCCGTATAATTTATTGTTATTGTCCTCAAAGATTTTTATATTATTTGTTTTCAAGTATTCCAAATTATTAATATAAATCCTAAAAAAACTTTACTTTTTACCAATAATAAGCTGAATTAATTAATTACGCGACAAATAAACTAATCTTGTGACTTGTGATAATCTTACATAGAGTTGACTTTGCTTTACGTAATACTGAATGAAAGAGTAACTCTCAAATTTGTATGCTTTTGTTCTTTTCAAGTTAACTCCATCAAGAAATTATCCAAAAAGATCTGTCTCTCAGACGATTCTGTCAGAAATATTATTAAATAATTATGTACTTTCCCTTTCTTAAATAGAGCACAGAAATGCTACTTAAGATTATAGTTGAACATTTCAATTACCACTTAGTATAATACTGACCTGGAAATTGGATCTTAGCTGAGAGCAAAGAGTAAAAGAGAGAGAAAATCCAATAAATATGTTCCCCTAGTTATTGCATTGAATTGTTTTATTTTCGTAAATAAAAAAAAATATTCAGTTTTTCGTTAATTTAATAGGATCATTCAATTTATAAATATATTTTTATGGGTATAATAAATGTTTCATTTATATAACCAAAAACATAAATAAAATACATTTTGTGGTGGCACATCATGCTGGTAAAATATCTTTAGTCTAAAACAAACATAAAACATTCAAACCTTTAGCGGGTTCCTATTTATCTGTAATAAATAGGATCATTCAATTTATAAATATATTTATGGGTATAATAAATGTTATTACCAAAAATAAATAAATAAATAAATATCTTTATTCTCCTCATGAAGTCATACTTTACAAAACATATTTAGCATTTATAAATCTCAATACAATGGAATAAAAAAAATAAATAAAATTACATTATTGTGGAGGCACATCATGCTTTAAAACATATATCTTTAGTCTAAAACAAACATAAAACATATACATACACAATATTTTTATTCTATTTAAAAAAGGTTTTCATTGAAAATTTATAAAACTTAAATGCAATTATAATGAATGATATTAATTTAATAACAATACAACAAAATACATAACCTAAAGAATTCAAAACCAAGTACAGTCTGCAGAAGCAGGGACGCTGCGATATTTTTGGATATTTCCGTCTGTAATAATACGAGTAGATAAAGTTATATATATTATACTGGTCACACACAGTTAGTAAAGAAATAAATATAAAAAAAAACACTAGATTAAGAAGAGGTTTGTTATTTTCATTCTCATATATAATACTGTACGTTATTGAGGTTCAATATTTCCCTTTTAATCTATGCTAACAGATTTTTCATTACCGTTAAATTTGTTAGCTAATATAGTGTTCAGATAACGATTTTTTATATTTAACCCAAATACAAACATGCGTGACGCGAAACAAAAGTATTTTTCCATCCATAGCTCGCCAAAAGAAGTATTCACTTCAACAAAAGCAACAGTAACCTTTCACTAGCACGCCTGGATGGCCACTGAACGGACAAACGCCCTCCCTGACATAAAAATGGCCGCGACAGTCTCGCCCTTAGTGGCTACTACAGAGCGAACAAGTATGGTGAAGCGAAAGTTCTCCCCCATGCAAAACATATATCCATAGCCCAGAGAAAGAAATAGTCACTTAATAAATAACGTTCTCATAGAGGGTATGATTAGAAGCTCTGCTGGATATGAGAATTTATAATTAAAATTGTACCTAATGAATTTATAAACGGTGATATATAGATACAATGATCGCCAAAGCTGCAAGGACGGACTTTTATAAGAATATCATTGACTTTTTCAACGTGATCTAAAAGAGTAACGGTGACACTGTCTTGTCTATACATATTTATACAATCTCTATATTTCATTTAAATTTTTAATTACAAGATAAAATTGTAAATATAATGATTAAATGTTTTATTCTAATGCCCATAGTTTAAAAAGGTTTACTGATAACAGATTATATTGTGTTAAATACTTATATATTTAATATTAATATACGGTACCTTCCACCTACGTAACTTCCACTGACTAATAACTACTAACTTTTCAATGTTTAACTGAATTTGAGGTAAGGAAAGTTGTTTGTAATCCATGTAAAGAGGAATAATTGGCTCCCTAAAAGAGGTTTTAGCATATTGTTTACCCACCTACACTTAAAACTGATGAACTCAACATAGTTTTAACTGACAAGAATTTAAACACTTAAATATCGTGTGTGAAAAAGTGAAGTGTTTTTGTGAGTTTAAGGAGTTTTAGATGATTATATACAAAAGCGATTTCTACATGATTATAATATATTTTCAGTTAATAGTGCTTTTATAAAAATATTTATTATTATTTTACAAATGATCACGGAAGTTGGAAAGGAAGAGATGGCTGCACGTAATGAGTGGTAATCCAACGAAAAGTTCGTAACCTTTTTACTACTCACCAATGGTTAATAACCACTAACATTGGGAGATGCATACAATACTATTTGATGGGTATGTTTTCTTAAACCGTAAAGAGGAGAACAAAGAAGCAACCTTGAAGCTTTGGAGGCTTGCATCTAAATTACCTACATGAACTTTTGTCCACGTAACACTGGCAGCAAATGATGCTGTCGCTGTCATGAGACCCCTTGATTAGACCACATAATCCCTTACAATACCAGTAAGAAATTGCAATTTGTAACCAGGAAAAGAGACAACGTAATGAACATATATATATACTTTATGGTCTTTACACTTTATGATTAAAAACGTTACTCAGGAATTTAAATCAGGTTTTTAATAGCCTTTTATTATATTATGATTAAACATGATATAATACTTCCTTAAATACAAAAATATTACTATAACCTAATCAATGTTACGTGTAGGATATAACTTACCATAAGTATGATTATAATACATAATAATTATTAATTGGATCCCCGCTAGTTTATAGACAAAGATTTACATTACATTTTGCTCCTAACGAAGTTGTAAACAACTTTTAATGAAAGAGTGTACCTGCAAGCAAAGAGAAAAATACGTACTCTGCAGTATGAAACCAATTGTTTTCTCAGAGAACGAGGTTTCTTTCGAAAAAGAACACAAACTTCTCTAATCCAAACTACTTTCAAACGCCAGCAATTCAAGGAGCAGTTACTTGGTTGTTATTTGGCCGCAAGAAACTTTTAATGTGCTCCTGAAACCAAAGAAAATGCAAATGATGCTCTTAAAAGTTTTAAACAGCATTTAATTGGACTTTGTAACACAAAGTTAGATTTAGTAACCTCTGTATAATAAATCTGGCTTGGTTAAAAGCACTTAAACGATTTTGTTACTCAAGCAGTAAAGCAAACAATAATGTACAGTTCACAATACAGAATGATTTTAATGAGAATTTATTATTATTTTTGTTACAATAACTTTTGAGTATTGTTTTGTGCAGCCTAGCCATGCACCAAAATTTCCACGAAAGTATGTATCTATTAAAGCGTGTGAACATCAAAAAATTAACTATACAACATGTACTAAGTGAGATTTTTAGACAGATTGATCGATGCCGTTCATACTACTATAAGTATACAAATAATAATAAAAATAAAATTGTAAGGTCTAGTTCAATCGTTAAATAATAACTTAACAATAGCACTTTCAATACGGTCTTGTATAGTGATAGAACTGACAGTAATTAAACCAACGCTACTAAATTGTTTTAAGTGAAATTATGGTCGATTTTAATACTTAGAATTTAGATTTGTATAATACTTCATTGCTCTCTATCTAAAACTTAGTCACTTTAAACGTATTTACAGAAACCTGTGTATACCTGTGTACAAATATGTATACGAATAAGTTTGCGTACATAACAGACATATTTATTCAGAAAAAATTCAAAATGTAGTTTGTGTATTATTAAATTTCATTAAAATGAGGGTATCATGCAGCGCTAGTATTTTTTAAAATATGTTGTCACTGTCTAAAAACTAGTATAAGTTTAAAATTATGTATAATCCAAAGCGTTTGTTTAGTAGTAAACCCGTTGTAAACCTTTAAATCATTATTACGTCATAGAAAGAACAAAGATATTGGAAACAATTTATCATTTAATGCATTATAACAGTAAAATATTAAGCAAGTAAATTATTAAACTATGATAGTATCTTCATAGAGTGAAATCTTAATTCAGATAAACTTTTTAAATTATAATAGGAAAAGTCTTAATATTAAATTAGTGTTTTATTAAAGCTGAAAGTATTGTAAAGTATATAAATTAGAAGAAAATTTTACTAAATAACAAAATAAAATATATTTAAAACATTTTAAAAGTAACATGATATATTAAGTAAATCCAGTGTACTTTATCTATAATGTGTAAAAAATATCAATTCACCTTAAATTTAAGTTTAATATCTAATCTCCAACGTACATTTTACGATATACAAAGTACGCCGTGTAAATGCCTCCTAATTTCACGGTCGAAGCTTTTGCTATCAAGAGTGGGATCACATTGACAGTATTAACTGAAACTCTTTCAAAAGTCTTCCAACCATAAAATTGGCACATGTCAACTTCATTAAGTAGAATTGGTTTGGCGATGCTTATAATATGTAGCTTAATTGCCATTTTCAATTACCTATATTGATAGATTGCCTTTTAAAATTACACATTTTTAAAACATTCACACAAGACATAAAACGAAACATGATTCCAATCTATCTACCTTTAGTGAATTTCTAATACAGTACATAGTATTTCTTTTAAGATTTTGTTTTACCCAGGAATATGAGAATTGTTTAAATTATAAAAATGAGACTTGATTGAAACATCTTTTAAACATCTTTCTTTTTGCTCATGTATGACTTGTTTATTTATGAACAACTAATCTTGACTTATTATGTCCAACCTGTCAGCCATACTCTTTATTGTGAGGGCATTTATGACCAAGGATCATGAATTAGTTTCGTTTGTTTACCTTTCTGTTTTCTTACCCATGCTATATCGAAAATGGAATTCTAGCCTCATGATCGTTTTTACTACACATTTGATGTTTACCTAACTACAAATTAATATTACTTGTTTTTCCTCATACGCATGATTTTGTCTTATCGTAGCTTCACACCATACCGTTAGGATTCCTACTAATGTTGTGAAATTGAATTTACAATCAGTAAATACGTGTTGTGCAATCTCTTATTTCCCTCATTATATTTAACACTCGCAATCGCAAATATTTTAATCCCAAAAAATGTATATTTATTTCTTTCACAGTGTCATTGCAATTACAACAAATTTTACACATGTGACTGGTCCAGCCCTGAATTTGAGGGTACGAAAGTCTTCTAAGCATAGATACATTCAAGCGAGATTTAACTTCGGTTCAGGAGAATATAACATTTTAGGAATATATTTTAAGCATATTTCCATTCCATGATTCAGATAAAAAATGCAAGGATATATATTTTCAAGAATAAATTTGTATGAATAGCAATAGCCTTATTTAATTTCTATAAACATTGAATCGCAAAAAAGTACTTGCTCCGCCGGGACTCAAACCCGGATCTCTCACTTGCCGGGTGAATTGTGCTACCATTACACCACAGAGCCCTCACTTTTAACGATTCAATTATTTTGTATTTGGATGTTTCTTTCACATATGTGTTTAAATAACCAAACTAACATATTAAACCAAACTAAATTAATAAGGCTATTGCCATTTATATAAAATTTAATGTAAATAAAGTCATTTGGACAGGTATTTGGTCTTCCAATCATAATATTAGTTTGGTTATTTAAAGACATATGTGAAAGAAACAGCCAAATACAAAATAATTGAATCGTAAAAAGTGAGGGCTCTTTGGTGTAATGGTAGCACATTCACCCGGCAAGTGAGAGATCCGGGTTTGAGTCCCAGCGGAGCAAGTACTTTTTGCGATTCAATGTTTATTGAAATTATTTTCAAGATTAGATATTTATATAATTTTCAAATAAAACATAGAAATCACAAAAAGTACTTTGCTCATCAGCCGGTACTTCGAACCCGGATCTCTCACTTGCCGGGTGAATGTGCTACCATTACACACACACACATATACGAGTATATATATATATATATATATATATATATATATATATATATATATATATTATATATTATATATAATATATAGAATAAGTAGATATGAATGTAAGGGTTCTAGCGCACTTTTGGGACAGTCAGAAAATCAATGTAAAATACTGTCCATTGAACCATAAAACAAATCTGAGAAATCACGAATGTAAAATAACCGAATCTATAGCTGTTTTACTGTTCAATTGTAGGCTTCTAATTTCTAAGCTGTTTTTAATGAAAAAATCCAGAAATCTTCGAAATCTTTATTCTACGAAGTTAATTGTAACACAGTCTTTATCTTTAATAGTCTTTTTTCCAGTAACAATCAAGTGTAATTTTTCATTTTTGTTTAATTCTTTAATCTTTTTTTCATCCAAAACAGTCAAAAATCTGTTTGGCAAGTGTACTTTATAATCTTCCAACTCGGCAATTATTGTAAACCCGAAATTTTATCTTTCATTTTAATCCAATGTCACAATTTTATACTTCTTTTTTTCTTACTAAATCAATCAATTTCTTATATTCTTTGAACTTTAAATCACCAACCTCATTTAATTCCTTTAGTAGCTCCATTTACATAAGAAAAAAATTATTGAAAAAATAGTATAAAGAATTTAAATTGCCCCCTACAAACCAATATAGTACTATTTTGTCCTATAACTATACTATTTTTTCAATAATTTTTAAGTCTTAGTTTACAGATTTTTCTATAATACAATAGAAGAATCTATCACTGTTTCATCACCAGAAATTGTGCTGA
This sequence comes from Homalodisca vitripennis, assembly GCF_021130785.1. Lineage (NCBI taxonomy): Eukaryota > Metazoa > Arthropoda > Insecta > Hemiptera > Cicadellidae > Homalodisca > Homalodisca vitripennis. Next base: position 14,593 of record NW_025781867.1, on the reverse strand, counting down.
TTTCTGTCAAATTCAAGTAAAAATCACCACTTCTCAAAATTTTAGTTTACAAATTTTTGCTCTTTAAATATGGAGAGGAAAAAGGTATCATTGTCCATACTGCAAAATAGATGTTTTTGAACATCATTTTACCCGACATTATAAGTCAAAGAATCATCTGAAAAATAAAGATATTTATGAAAAAGAATTAAATTATTTGAAGACTTGGGCTAAAGAAAATCAAATTGCCGATCACCAAAACATGTATAATATAGAAAAAATTGCGTGAAACTAAAGAAAAATTTTAAGGAAAGTAAAAAAGATCTCAATCTATTTAAAGATGAAAAAATTCAATCAATCGCTGAGAAATTGTCCATTGAAACAAACGATTAAAACTAAGTCTGAAATTATCGAAGAAATTGACAAAACTCTTAATGAGAAACCAGAAAATACTCATTGATGTCGAAGTTTTATCCTCTATCCATGGTCTTTTCAAGCAATACATTTTAACGAATTTAAATGAAAATTTCATGTCAATTTACAAATATCTTTCTATTTTGCGTCCAGAAATTAAAAGTTTAATCGAAAAATTTCAAGAAATAACCGTTAAAAAATATGAAGGGCTATCTCTCTTTAGAATGCGAATACGAACGTAACTTTAGTGAACGGTGAAACCACAAACTTGTCCAATGTAACTTTACTATAAAAGCAGACGAAATCTTTGACATAAACGACTTTATTACTAAGCAATTTAATAAATTAACACATTCGAGAACAGACAAATCATCCAAATCGAGGTTCTGGATGGACATTAAAACGCTGTAAACAACTGATTTTGAGCCTTAATAAACACGAAATAATGAAACGCAGGATCATATATCGATTTACCAAAGAAAATCAAAGATAAGAAAGCTTGTATAAATATCAAAAATAAAGATGATTATTGCTTTTATTTATTCTATCCGATGTGCTATTGTGAAAAACCCGAAAGAGACTGCGAAAAGAATCAAAAACAATATGAAAAATTTGTAAATGACGAGATATTTTCAGGTTTATTCGAGTATCCAATGTCTTTAAAAGAATATACAATTATTTGAAAAAACGAAGCAGTAAAGCAAAGTATAATTATCCGAAAATGTCTGTAAATGTCCTATAGTTTTGATTGAAAAACTCAATTATTGTTCCGTTGCAAATTTCAGAAGTTTATGACGCCAAATTAGAAATCAATTTATTGTATGTAAAACAAGATGAAAAATCTCATTATGTTTTGATAACAGATTTAAACAAACTTGTATTTTCTCAGTTATCTAAGTGTAAAAATAAAAAAATTTCTACTATGCAGAAGATGTTTAAGCCATTTCTACAAATCTGGAGATTTTAACAGACCATTTAGAAAATTTGTAAGCAACATGAAGTTTGTAAGCCTAATTATGCCATTTCCAGGTCAAACAACTAAATTTACTAATTATCAAAAGAAGTTTAGCCATCCGTACGTTATTTATATGGATTTTGAAAAGCAATATTAGAGAAGATTCCCACATGCAAAAACAATCCGCACAAAAATCGATCACAACCAAGATTCAGAAGCACATTCCATATGGTTTTACTCCTATACTTAGTGTCTAATGTGACCAAATCGTATGTACAAGCCGATATGTTATCGAGCAAAAAATGAAGAAGATTTGCCAAATGTTCCTGCAAAATTGTTTGAAGAACTTAATAAATTATCGAAATACATAGCTAAAAAGTATAATTCTAAGAATAAAATACCTATGAAATTGACCGAAGAAGAAGAATTAGCGTACCAAAATTCTAGTCTTTGTCATATTTGTGAATGTGAGGGTTTTGATAATCAAACAAGAAAAAAGTACGAGATCATTGTCATTTAACAGGTAAATTTAGAGGTTCAGCTCATTTATTCTTGTAACTTGAATCTCAAATTTCCTCAGAATATTTCCAGTTTTCTGTCACAATATGTCATGTTATGATACTCATTTGTACGTAAAAGAGTTGGCAAAACAGTATGGTAATGTTGATTTGATTGCAAACACCGATGAGAAATATATAAATTATTCAGTAAATTCAGGATATGGGTATGAGTTTGAAGATGATAAACCAAGAAAGTTCATCAAGTTTTCTTTCGTAGATACGTTCAGATTTATGGCATCGTCTATAGAAAAGTGTTAGCTAAAAAACCTAAAGAGAGATGATTTCAAGCATACAAATCATTTTATAACAAGATGGTCTGAATCGCAATTCTAGATCAGACAACCAAATGACGAAGAAGAAATCTTTAAAATTCTATCTGGAAAAGGCATATTTCCCTATGAATTTTATCGACAGTAATTGAAAAACTTGATTACACAGAAGAATTGAGAATTCAAGATTTCTATTCACTTTTGACAGACGAGAGCATATCTGAGAAAGATTTTCAACACTACTTAAATGTATGGAACAAATTAAAAGTAAAAAATCTAGGAAATTACTCCGATCTCTATATAACATTCAAGATGTTCTATTGCTCGCTGATATCTTTGAAAATTTCAGAAACATTTGTTTGAATTGCTATAAACTTGATCCAGCACACTATCTAACAGCTCCCAGTCTTGCTTGGGATGCTATGTTAAAATTACCGAAGATAGAATTACAATTAATTAGTGATTATAACATGTATTTGATGATCGAAAAAGGTATTCGCGGAGGCATTTCTCAGTGTATTTAAACGATTATGTGAAAGCAAATAACAAACTATATTTAAAAGATTTTGATAAGACAAAGCCCGAAAACTAATTTTGTTGTACGTCGATGCAAACAACCTTTATGGGTATGGACTTATGCAAAATTTACCATATAACGAAATCAAGTGGATGGATCCTAAAACGTATACAACAGCAGAATGGAAAGAAAACAATTTTGGAACTCACTGGCGACGAAGATTATGGCTATATTCTCGAAGTCGTATCTAGAATATCCGAAGAATTTACATGAAAATCATAAAGATTTGCCTCTTGCTCCAGAACATTATAACAACAAAACTTTGCACAACTCTACTGGATAAAACTGAATATGTTGTTCATTCGAGAAATTTGAAATTCTATCTGGAACAAGGAATGGTGTTAAAACATGTGAATAGAGTTATTGCATTCGATCAGAAGCCTTTTATGAAAGATTAAATTGATTTTTAATACTAGTATGAGAACCAAAGCTACCAATATAAATAAAAAGTAAAGATAATGTAAAAATAATTGTAACAAATATTTTATCAAGTAGATTTGCCAGACCACTGAGCAGCATTTATATTATGAAAATAACAGAAAAACGGTAAAATCTGTTCACGTTCCACGATTCGTGTTTACGTTTCACGTTCATGTTTTACGTTCGTGTTTACGTTTCACGTTTCGTGTTTCACGTTTCACGTTCGTGTTTCACGTTCCACGTTCACGTTTTTTACGTTCCACGTTCATGTTTTACGTTCGTGTTTACGTTTCACGTTCACGTTTTACGTTTTCGTGTTCACGTTTCACGTTCGTGTTTTACGTTCCAAGTTCACGTTTTTACGTTCCACGTTCACGTTTTTACGTTCCACGTTCACGTTTTTTACGTTCCACGTTCACGTTTCAAAATGTTGCTTATGGATCAAAAATCAGTGAAAAACCGAATGAAATTGATTATATTCCAATTAGAAAAAATATTAAAAGAATTCAAAAAATCGTTCTAACTATACAAGACTCTGAGGGAAATTTATTAAATAATGAGAGTAAAACAACAATATATTTAAGATTGTCGAAAGAATGATGAATCAAGGGATGGGAAAACGAATCGTTCTTCTTACCTTCAAACTTTCCCAAACGAGTGTTGATAATGATGATAAATACCAATACTTTTTATCTAAAAGATAAGGGGCCTATAAATAGCTTACCTTCAAACTTCCAAAATAAACACTGTTTTTATCAATGAATCTAGACTTTATACTGAAATAAAAATTACTAGTTAAATTTCTTTTCTATCTAATGGAATTAGTTGTAGACCTGCTCAATAATCAACTTAGATTTAAAAGCAAAACATATCTTTACAATTGTTGACGAAAATAATGAATTTTGGTTTAAGGCGAAAGATGTTGCAGAAATATTAGAATATGAAAAAACACTAGACAAGCAATCATATTAAACGTTGATGATGATGACAAAATTCAATAATTTTTACTTAAAAAACAAGGGTCTATTCGAATGGCCCCTTAACAAATCTTCATCCCTGTACTGTTTTTATTAATGAACCAGGTCTCTCAAAATAAAAATTGCTTGTTAAATTTTTTTCTATCTAAATGGAGTCAGTCATAGATCTAAGAAATAATCAACTAAAATTCAATAATAAAGAAATTTTAACAATTGTTGACGAAAAATAATGAATTTTGGTTTAAGGCTAAAGATGTTGCAGAAATATTGGAATATAACAATACAGAAAAAGCGATTAGAAATAATGTCGATGAAGGTGACAAATCTCAATACTTTTATCTAAAAGATAAGGTAGCCCTCGAGGGCCACCTCGCAAATATTCACAAAAGATACTATTTTCATTAGTGAATCAGGACTTTATTCGTTAATTTTAAGATCTCATAAAATAGAAGCAAAAAGCTTTCAACAATGGGTTACGAGAGATGTTTTACCAAGTATTTCGTAAATTTGGTGTGTGTACAAACTCGAAAACGAAAAATAAGCAGTTTAAAAGATGAAATAAAACAGTTACAAATTTCAGGTCAAATGAAATCCTTGAAAATAGAGAATCAAGAATTGCGAATGGAATTAATGAAGAGAGATATGGTATGTAAAGATTTTGATAAGAAAAAACACCATGTTTTTCTGTTAATTAAGAAGAATCACGTGTGGGAATATCCATTATTACGTTATCAGAGCTCAGAATCGAGAAATACCAAACCGATTAAAAACATCTAAAAATAAAATATCCTGAATTAGAGATTTTGTTCATTGATGACGAACCAAATTCTATCAATCTGTATAACCAAATGAAAGAATCTTTGAATATTTTATACAACGGAAATCATTTTACAACAAATATGGCAGAATCTCGACTGATTTATAGAATATCTAAATTACACGATGAAAATGTTAAACATTCGAATTATGATAGTTTGTTTGTAAATGTCTTTTAAGACTATAGAAATGTTGAATTTCTCTTTCCGACATACGCAAAGAACTGGTCTAGCAAAGATTTGTTTAGCACAATCTTTACAATATGCTTGTTTGTTGTCTTTACTATAATGGAGATTATAAAATTCTGAAATATTCTTAACCTTTTTACACCGTGTGCACTTCTTTCTCTTCTAAAGTTAATTTTTCCATTTTATCATATAATTCTTTTCTATATTTCTTATTACAATCCTTACAATAATAGCATAATCCATCTTTTCTAGTCTTATCTTGAAAAAACTTCGACAAATCCTTTAAATTCTTGACAAATTTATACATTTTCTTTTGGGGCCTCCATTTTATATAGAAAAAATTTACAGCTTTGACTTTTTTCAATTCATATTCGTAAAAAACTTCCGGTTATTTCTCAATTTTCAAAGTTTCCAAGTTTATTTAATTCGTCTAATATATCAGATTTTGCTTCATTTTTATAGCCATACGGTACTGTATCGATCTTATTTTCTAGGACAATTATCTTATCATCTTTAGCGTTCAGTGCCAGCTTGTTATTATGGTAACAGTGTACAACTCATGTTTATAACTTTTGATGGACTGTCATCTCCCTAAATTCTTCTTTATCTTCGAACAAACATCTCTTCAAGTTTTCGATATTTATTGTTTTATTTACAACGCTTCTCTTAATTCCTTTACACCTAACTGGGTTTTTATCTAGATATTTGTACGAGTACATCTTAGACCTTAAACCACAAAATTCTTCTAAAAACTTCGCTATTTAACTCATCTTTGAATTTCCCTATTACCTTCTTATTTTTAGTAGTGAAACATTCATGATCTTTTGGATAAATCACTTGTATCAAAGTCATCTATATTTTCTTTAATAAATTTTAAAAGGATCTCGTTTCAATTCTAGGAATCATAACTGTCTGTATCCATGTAACACAAGATTCAAAATCTGGATCAAACTTCTTTAATTTGTTGTAATAAAACTCGTTACATTAGCAATTTTGAGAGGTCGAGAACTGAAAATCCTATGTAAATCGGTTTGTTAAATTTAACCTTTTGTTTGTACATGTGACTCGCTATACAGTTGTCGTCAAAGATGTTAAAGCATTTTGAAATTTGTTTTCTTAGCTTGTTTCATTGAAAATTCTTCATTTCCAAGCTTAATATCACATCTGTTTCTCACATTTTCCATAGATTTTCCAAAAACTGAGTTTGTTCATCAGCTTATAAAAGTCCTTTTCAAAGTCGCTTGTAGCTTTGGTTCTCATGTTTGTGTTTAAAAATCAATGTATTCTTTCATAAAAAGGCTTCTGATTCGAATGCAATAACTCTATTCACATGTTTCAAAATCATACCTTGTTCCAAATAGAACATTCAAATTTCTCGAATGAACAACGTATTCAGTTTTATCCAGTAGAGTTGTGCAAAGTTTGTTTTTTAAAATGTTCTGGAGCAAGAGGTAAATCCTTGTGATGTTCGTGTAAATTTGTTGGATATCCAAGATCGACTTCGAGAATATAGCCATAATCTTCGTCGCAGTGAGTTCTAAAATTGTTTCTTGCCACTCTTCTTTTGTATACGTTTAGGATCCATCCACTTGATATCACTAAACGGGAGTTTTTGCATAAGACCATACCCATAAAGGTTGTTTGCATCGAGGTAGAGTAAATAGTTTTCGGGCTTTGTCTTATCAAAAATCTTTTAAATATTTGTTATTTGCTTTCACATATCGTTTAATACACTGAGAAATGCCTCCGCGAATACCTTTTTCGATCATCAAATACATATTATAATCACTAATTAATTGTAATTCTATCTTCGTTAATTTTAACATAGCATCCCATGCAAGACTGGGAGCTGTTAGATAGTGTGCTGGATCAAGCTTATAGCAATTCAAACATATATTCCTAAAATTTTCAAAGATATCAGCGAGCAATAGAACATCTTGAATGTTATAGAGATCAGAGTAATTTCCTAGATTTTTCTCTTTTAATTTGTTCCAAACATTTAAGTAGTGTTGAAAATCTTTCTCAGATATGCTCTCATCTGTCAAAAGAGAATAGAAATCTTGAATTCTCAATTCTTCTGTGTAATCAAGTTTTTTCAATACTGTCGATAAATTCATAGGGAAATATGCCTTTTCCAGATAGAATTTTAAAGATTTCTTCTTCGTCATTTGGTTGTCTATCTAGAATTGCGTTCAGACCATCTTGTATAAAATGATTTGTATGCTTGAAATCATCTCTCTTTAGGTTTTTAGCTAACTTTTCTATAGACGATGCCATAAATCTGAACGTATCTACGAAAGAAAACTTGATGAACTTTCTTGGTTTATCATCTTCAAACTCATATCCATATCCAGAATTTTACAGAAATAATTTATATATTTCTCATCTGTGTTTGCGAATCAAATCAACATTACCATACTGTTTTGCCAATTCTTTTATGTACAAATGAGAATCGTAATTTGACATATTGTGACAGAAAACTGGAATATTTTGAGGAAATTTGAGATTCAAGTTACAAGATAAATGAGCTGAACCTCTAAATTTACCTGTTAAATGACAATGATCTCGTACTTTTTTTCTTGTTTGATTATCAAAACCATCACATTCGCAAATATGACAAACGTTTGGCATTTTGGTATGAAATTTCTTCTTCTTCAGTCAATTTCATAGGTATTTTATTCTTAGAATTATACTTTTTAGCTATGTATTTCGATAATTTATTAAGTTCTTTAAACAATTTTGCAGGAACATTTGGCAAATCTTCTTCATTTTTTGCTCGATAACATATCGGCTTGTACATACGAATTGGTCACATTAGACACTAAATATAGAGTAAAACCATAAGGAATGTGCTTCTGAATCTTGGTTGTAGTCGACTTTTGCGGATTGTTTTTGCATGTGGGAATCTTCTCTAATATGCTTTCAAAATCCATATAAATAACGTAAGGATGAGAAAATTTCTTTTGATAATTCATAAATGTTGTTGTTTGACCTGGAAACGGCATAATTGGCTTACAAACTTCGTGATTTTTACAAATTTCTAAATGGTCTTGTTAAATCTCCAGATTTGTAGAAATGGCTTAAACATCTTCTGCATAGAAATTTTTTATTTTTACACTTAGATAACTGAGAAAATACAAGTTTGTTTAAATCTGTTATCAAAACATAATGAGATTTTTCATCTTGTTTTACATACAATAAATTGATTTTCTAATTTGGCGTCATAAACTTCTGAAATTTGCAACGGAAACAATATTGAGTTTTTCATCAAAACTATAGACATTTTACAGACATTTTCGGATAATTATACTTTGCTTTACTGCTTCGTTTTTTCAAATAAATTGTATATCTTTTAAAGACATTGGATACTCGAAACCTGAAAATATCTCGTCATTTACAAATTTTTCATATTGTTTTGATCTTTCGCAGTCTCTTTCGGGTTTTTCAATAGCACATCGGATAGAATAAATAAAGCAATAATCATCTTTATTTTTGATATTTATACAAGCTTTCTTATCTTTGATTTTCTTTGGTAAATCGATATATGATCCTGCGTTCATTATTTCGTGTTTATTAAGGCTCAAAATCAGTTGTTTACAGCGTTTTAATGTCCATCCAGAACCTCGATTTGGATGATTTGTCTGTTCTCGATGTGTTAATTTATTAAATTGCTTAGTAATAAAGTCGTTTATGTCAAAGATTTCGTCTGCTTTTATAGTAAAGTACATTGGACAAGTTTGTGTTTCACCGTTCACTAAAGTACGTTCGTATTCGCATTCTAAAGAGAGATAGCCCTTCATATTTTTAACGGTTTCTTGAAATTTTTCGATTAAACTTTTAATTTCTGGACGCAAAATAGAAAGATATTTGTAAATTGACATGAAATTTTCATTTAAATTCGTTAAAATGTATTGCTTGAAAAGACCATGGATAGAGGATAAAACTTCGACATCAATGATATTTTCTGGTTTCTCATTAAGAGTTTTGTCAATTTCTTCGGATAATTTCAGACTTAGTTTTATCGTTTGTTTCAATGGACAATTTCTCAGCGATTGATTGAATTTTTTCATCTTTAAATTAGATTGAGATCTTTTTTACTTTCCTTAAAATTTTTTCTTTAGTTCACGCAATTTTTCTATATTATACATGTTTTGGTGATCGGTCGCAATTTGATTTTCTTTAGCCCAAGTCTTCAAATAATTTAATTCTTTTTCATAAATATCTTTATTTTTCAGATGATTCTTTGACTTATAATGTCGGGTAAAATGATGTTCAAAAACATCTATTTTGCAGTATGGACATGATACCTTTTTCCTCTCCATTATTTAAAGAGCAAAAATTTGTAAACTAAAATTTTGAGAAGTGGTGATTTTTACTTGAATTTGACAGAAAATCAGCACAATTTCTGGTGAAAACAGTGATAGATTCTTCTATTTATTATAGAAAAATCTGTAAACTAAGACTTAAAATTATTGAAATAAAATAGTATAGTTATAGGACAAAATAGTACTATATTGGTTTGTAGGGGGCAATTTAAATTCTTTATACTATTTTTTCAATAATTTTTTTCTTATGTAAATGGAGCTACTAAAGGAATTAAATGAGGTTGGTGATTTAAAGTTCAAAGAATATAAGAAATTGATTGATTTAGAAGAAAATAAGAAGTTATAAAATTGTGACATTGGATAAAATGAAAGATAAATTCGGGTTTACAATAATTGCCGAGTTGGAAGATTATAAAGTACACTTGCCAAACAGATTTTTGACTGTTTTGGATGAAAAAAAGATTAAAGAATTAAACAAAAATGAAAAATTACACTTGATTGTTACTGGAAAAAAGACTATTAAAGATAAAGACTGTGTTACAATTAACTTCGTAGAATAAAGATTTCGAAGATTTCTGGATTTTTTCATTAAAACAGCTTAGAAATTAGAAGCCTACAATGAACAGTAAAACAGCTATAGATTCGGTTATTTTACATTCGTGATTTCTCAGATTTGTTTATGGTTCAATGGACAGTATTTTACATTGATTTTCTGACTGTCCCAAAAGTGCGCTAGAACCCTTACATTCATATCTACTAGGAAATATATATATATATATATATATATATATATATATTTATATATATATATATATATATATATATTTATATATATAATATATTGAATTGAATTAAATTGCATTTTATTAAAGAAATTATACATTTCTGAGGCCCCGCTAAGTACAATACTTGTCAGCGGGAACCTATATAACTATATTTTACTACAGTTGAGATACATAATTACATTAAATTATCTTTCAGATCCCTAACGTACTTACTTACTCTTACGCTTTCTTACTCCCAGGGCCATTTATATCGGAGGTGATATTTACCCGCACCAACAAAGCTCCTCCATCTTGAACGGTCCTCTGTATCTTCCTCTGAAGCGCACCACCTTCTCCATATCAGCCTTCACCTGGTTCCACCATCTCACTTTCGGTCTCCCACGGGGTTGTCTTCTTTTGGGTTACCGTACAATTACCCTCCTCAGTTTGCCATTTTCCTCTTTCTCTTCTCAAAAACATGGCCTGCCCAAACGGAGGTCTTTCTGCAACTGCACTTATTTCTCCTATTATCATTCTGTACTATTGTAGGAAGCTCCCCCTGGATTTTTCTATTTATGTTTTTCTTCTCCATACCCCTTGTTCATATGCATGGCCCATAAATAAATTGTTTACGGTAAAAATTCATTATTTCTAGAAAACTAAGAAGCTTTTTCTCATCCCTTTCTTAATTTAGCCTTCCACGTATTTCGGATTCACGTTACAAAAGCACATGCGACAATTATAAATCTTTTTTGTATTTATTCTAGTATTTAGTTTTGTGAGAGAGAGATTTTTGGTTGTAAAAGTATCCTATTGCATGCATATACAGCATCATATTTGCTGAGTTGAATCCTATTTTTGTATCTCTGGTTCATCTGTGTTTTCTATTTGATATTTGTGACCCCCAAGGTACTGCAAAGGTTCTCGCACTTGTTCGAAAAACATGCCCAGTCAATTTGTAGTGGGTCCATCCTCCTTTGATTTTGATTCCTTCTAAAGTGGCATATATGTTAGTTTTTTGCATCATTTCGGTCTTTCAACCCCACTTTCTCTGCCTCACTCACTAAATAAGTCTAGTTAGTGACACTCAAAATCAATTCTACCATTTTCTGCAAAATATGAACCAAACATCATCTGCAAAAGCTAGGATGTTTAGTTTAGCTCCAACTTGCCACCCTTAAATCCCTCTCTGCTACACTCTGAAGTGCTTCTTTCTATGGGCAATATTTAAATAAGATTGGAGAAAGGACCATCTCCTTGTCTGTACTCCTGAGTTTATCCCAAAAGTGTACAACCAGTCCCGACCATTAATTCTTACTGAGCCTCTTGACTCTGTGGAACATTCATCTTAACTAAGTTTATTAATCTTTTCTCGGGGATGCCAAATTTATCTAGTTTGTCGTCCACAACTTCCTTTCTGATGTGATGCTATCGTATTCTTTTTTGAAAGTGAATAAATTATGGCAATAAAAAATTCTTTATTAGATTCCCAGTATTTTAGCTAATATTTCTGGTCTTGTGGGAAAAATCTGATTCTTTGTGGGTTTGATCTGCCCTTTATGCAACCCCTTGCCCGTATCTTTCCCTGTATTTATTTTCATTTGTCATAATGATTACAAGTCGGTTTTAAAAACAATTTTGGATAAAAACTTTATATAGCGGAAATGCTGGAGTAGTGAGATGCCTGCTGTAATAGGTATTTATTATTTGCTTCTTTGTCTTGCCATTCCAGCTGGCATTTCTTCTTTCTTCCCAAACAACGAAGTGGATTAGTTTCCAATAGCATTTTACCACTTATTAATTTACTCCTCCTTTCTTCAAGAATTCTCGGCTGTTAATTTCATCCCTACCCAAGATGCTTTGTTGGTCTTTAAGCGCTTTTGACTTGCATCTTTACTTCCTATCTAATGGTTGCTGGTTCTATATTTGGCTTGAACATGATAGTATTCACCAACTCTGCTCTTCGTCCCCCCCCATAGTTTGGTCCTCTACATTTAATTAGTCTCGCAAAAGTACATCTCTCCATCTTTCTAAAACTTTTGTACTTTTCTGGTGCACCATCTCTCCATTTCTGTTTTTTACCCCAATATGGGTATGGGCGTTAAATCCTCATTTTGGAAGAATCTTATTTTCTCTGCTTAGAAGTCCTTTGCGTTATATTTTCTGTATTATTCTTCCTCAGCTCCTTTGTCAAGCAATCCATCGCAGAATCACCAGTCCTTTTTTTCCGCCCTCAGCAACTAATGTTTGCCTCCTCTCATTTGCTTCATTATAGCTTTCTCTATCCATCTACCCCTAGTTACGTATTCATCCACGTTATTTTTCTATTTTTAATCTCTGGTCTTTCAGAGCTTGCTTCGCATTCCTTGATCAAACTAATGGTTTTTTTTGTTTTCCTCTTCTTCCCTACTACCCACATACCTCTTCTGCTGTGGTTCAGAACTACTACTCTACTGTTCCTTAAAATTAAACCATTTGGAATCTACTGTTGTCAGTTGTTTCTCGTCATTGGTCTTCCCAGGGCCTTAAATTCTACTTCTCCAGTGTTTTCAGTCTTTTGAATTCATCTGCAATAGATTCTTTAAGCTCCAAGTCTACTCACTTTATATTCTATTCTTCTTTCTTTGCCTATACCTTTCGCCTTTCCTTCTCTCGGAATTGCTCATTTCGCTGACAACACCAACTTTGACTAAAAGCTCATGAGGTGTGGTCAGTTCCACATTCCGCCCCCCTAATGCTATCGAACATTCAGTGTATTACTACTTTTGTGCCTTTGGTCTGTGGATCCAACGTGGGTCAATTTGGGTTTTTTTGTTGTTCCACCAGGTGATGTTCCATGTATATTTGTGTATATCTTTTTCTTGGGAAACATCGTGCCTACACTTAATTTATATATTCATTTTGCAATTGCCAAAACTTCGCCAGTCTGGGTTCCATTGTTCGTTTGAATCTCTTGTGTTGTAGGCTCTCTTTTCCAATAGCAGCGTCTCCTCAGACTTCTTCTCTTCTCTACTTTGGGCATTTGCGTCCTTAAAATAATCTTCATATCAAAACTTGGTAACCTACCCACCAGTTTCGTCCAGAAAGACCAGTTTGGAAGTTAATCTTTTTTTTCCTCTTTCTGCTTCTTCCCAGTTTGGCCGCGTAAATATAAAGCTGACTAGGAGATATGTTTATCAAAATATTTTCCCTTAAACCTAAATATTGCACAATCTCATATTTACAAGTGATACTAATTGCTTCACTAATGTTCCACAGCCTCCGAAAATTCTTCATTGTTTACAGCAAACACCCACACCACCGTCGGTATCTGTTCATCTTCACAGCCACTGTAATAAAATGAAATAATCTTTATGGTGTTAATTACATCCTTGCCAGGGGCCCAGAATGGGTCTCCTGATATGGTGTGCCATCAAACATTCCATCGTGTTATACTTGTTGCAATATCTTCTGGCTAGTAAATGTCGACTCGCCCTGGTGTTGCTTTCCCAGTGTTCTTACATTGTCCATGTACCAAATAACGATAATTTTTATTAAAAGCAAAGCCGGGTCTATTATCCGTTTTATTCCGTTCCAGTTTTTCTACTCTCTTTGTTGGTGATTTCGTTAAACAAACAAAATTTTATTATGAGGCGGGTCCGTCCATGCCCAACAGGCTCATCACCCCACAACTCCGTGGGAGGACCCAGAGGTATCTCCTGTCTCGTCTGGCTCCTACCTCGACGAAGGACCTTGTCCGGTCAAGCGGAAGGCCCTACCAGTAGCTACGCTACCGCCGGTATAGCTCTGTTGAGGTCCGTTGGGCGCACGCAAGACGCATCCCGCCACATCAAGGCAGGAAGATACCTTCAGAGATGGGCCCTAACGTAGTTATTTTTAATTTTAAAATTGTGGTGGAAGATAAATTAGGTATATAATGTACATACAACAGTAAAATTATTAATTTGTTGGGATTGATTAAAAAAATATTGTTTGATTGTTACTATAAGATTAATTACAATACATCATTCCCATACAATCACATATTAAATATTCTTAGACCATTCTATTGATTTAAGTTTTTAGATAACCTGAAAAGTAGTGATATGAGAAAGTAAAATAACATTGGGTGATAATAGTATATTGACCGTGGCTGAAATAGTAAAAAGACTCTGTCAACTTAAGTAACTTCATCAGTCTTATCAGTTTATTACCCATTCCTAATCCATGATTGTGCTAATAATTCACTTAAGAGAAGTTTGGGTTTATCGGAAGAGGTAGACAAATACATTTACGTACAGTTCAAACAAGTAGAGTTTCAAAAATACTCGATTAAATTTCCGTTGTATTGGGCAAACAAACCAACAGTC
>NW_025781866.1:0-37153 GCF_021130785.1 Homalodisca vitripennis | reverse complement strand
TTTGTTACTATCTTCCAATTCCACAAATGCGGATCAGTGAATGAAAAGATTGAAGGATAATGAGGAATTTAAGGATACAGATTTTTAAGAGTCAAGGCTTTGATACAGTCAATTATTGATACAATCATAGGGTCCTAACACAGCAGCTTAATAAAGATGTACGGCCAATGTTCTTCTGTTATTGCCAGTAACAAAGAAGACATAAAAGAAATAAACATAAATCATTAAAAACGAAGGCTTATATCCACGATTCTCACTGAGCCTGTTCAAATTATGTGAACCAGATGAACCCTTCTGATTCTGTCAGCTCTGTTAGTGATTTTGTATCACTTACCAAAACCCTCTAAGGGGATTTAGAACCCAGTCAAAATTTTATGGTTACAATTACTCGTGAAATTCAATTTTTAAACATCTAATTTTTGAAACAACTACTCATAACGTAAACTTCATTTAGTTATCAACAATGTTACTTCAAGGGATCAAATAATGCGTTTTGCTCACTGCAGTGCTTTCGTGGGCACCCTACAGACCGTAGTACGCAGCCAATTCCCAGTCCACTAAGTGTGCCTCCTTATGTTCAGATACAGACACACAGGATAGTCGTTTGTCATTTTTTATTCTGATGATAGTTGTAACTGAAGGTACCATTTAGGTGTGGCGATACATTCCGGCCAAACATCGGATAAACAAACGACCGTTTGCAGTGTTGATCGTGATACACATTTATTGGAATGGATTCATCATAGACCTTGGGGGAAACCCCCCCCCCCCCTGAATATTCTCCAACTATCCAAGATCCAATTTTAACCATTTGTATATAGCACAATAATCTGGTTTTTTGTGAAATTGATCGGAAAACTATTTCCTACAGCTGGAGTTCTTAATTATCATCCCACAGCTTGTTTCGGGTCAAAATATGGAGGTTGTATTTAAAATGGTTAAAAAATGATCAAACTTTGCTCAAATCATTATACTTTAGCTTCATTACACCAACAAAAACATGTTTTCATATACGTAAACTTATACCAATTATACTCGCACTACAGTAGTTTTATCTCGTTGGCATCGACCGGTCTGTTATAACTCTGATTTAGAGGTCAAACGATTGGTCAAACTTTAACTGTGTCAAGTTTGTAAATAATATCGATAAATACTATCGTTTGATATTGTTAACACTTTCGATGCCCTTCTATTTTTTAACCCCCACAAAAAGAGCAGATCACATTCCTTCTTAGGAAAAATTTCTCTATTGATTCCCTGAAAAATTTGGATATATAACTTAAAATGCAATCGACGCTTCGCTTCTAGACCATAAAAGAAATTTAACTTAACAGTAAGTGCAATGCCACATTTGCCTTAACCAAAATAACCCAAAACTTCAAGGGTAGATCATTTAATCGCCACTCATCCAAGAACTAATCTATTATTTGTTTAATCCTTCTGAAACTTTATCCTGAGTATCCTCCTACTCTGTAAGCTTATGCTGACCAATTCTGCTGCATATTTTATATTTATTTTTTGTGTAACTTGTAAGGAAGATTCATGCTGCACGAATCGGCCACAATGTTTTGAAAGTAGGTTTCATATTTGTACTGTGGAATTGCCTCAGTGATGGATTTCTGGATTGAACCATTGAACCACCTTGGAGGTTTTACTTTGGAGGAGATTCTGCAGTACGTTGACAGCAATGTCCCTATATATACACATTGAACCACCTTGGAGATTTACTTTGGAGGAGATCTGCAGTACGTTGACAGCAATGTCCCTATATATACACATTGAACCACCTTGGAGATTTACTTTGGAGGAGATCTGCAGTACGTTGACAGCAATGTCCCTATATATACACATTGAACCACCTTGGAGATTTACTTTGGAGGAGATCTGCAGTACGTTGACAGCAATGTCCCTATATGTACACATTGAACCACCTTGGAGATTTACTTTGGAGGAGATCTGCAGTACGTTGACAGCAATGTTCCTATATATACACATTGAACCACCTTGGAGGTTTACTTTGGAGGAGATCTGCAGTACGTTGACAGCAATGTCCCTATATATACACATTGAACCACCTTGGAGGTTTACTTTGGAGGAGATCTGCAGTACGTTGACAGCAATGTCCCTTATATATACACATTCAACCTGAGCGATGTAAGGGAGCTGAATTGTGTATTTATAAAACGCTCGAAGTGGCAATTTATAACTTAGCCACCACACAGGTGATGAGTTTATGAAAGTAAAAAATATTTTAAAATTGTTGACCTCATTGCTTTTTAACTCGCTAACGACACAGGAAACAACATCATTAATCTTCTCGTACATTTAATTTAAATACCATTGAATTATTTTCTGAAACTGGGTTGTTTTGGGTCAAGATCTCTCTCGGTGGTGTAGCGTAATTGCACTGTGGTCCGTGCGGTCCTTGGTTTCTACAAACTGTATGTATTTCTTTATTTTAACGGAGAGGCCGATCTCCTTTACTTACGTATTTACTACAATGTTTTATTTTAATTATTTATAATATTTTGTGATAAGTATTGCTGTGGCTTTTAACTCACAAAACGCATTATTGCAAGTGCACTCACTGCCATAGTAAAAGTTTTCCTATTTTAAATGTGTTTTCTATTATGGTTTAAAACTTGTGAGTTTCAAGGGGCGTTTATCGACTTAAAGATTGAGTTATATTTTGTTTATATGCATGAATACTACACTGTTTAAATAGCTGGTAATTATTCTTCACTCCAATATCCACGATATGTATATATAAATATGTATACACACACACACACACACACACACACACACACACACACCACACACACACACACATATATATATATATATATAATTCACAGTTATTCAATAATCATTGTTTTAATGTAGAGGAAAAATAAAAGAACGATTTTTCACTTCCATATTTCGGAGATGTAATACACCCGTGTTTAGGAAGTTTTAAATATAAATTAACACATTACAAATTACTTCAAAAGTTAATATATATATATATATATATATAATATATATATATATATATATAAATATATATATATTATTTATTTATTTTATGTACAACTAAATTAATTGGTTTATCTAACTCTAACATAGTCAAAATTAAAAATAGCTTAAAATTTTAGTTACTTACACATTCTAAACATAATTAAAACGATAAATACTCGAAAATATTTATTTTATTTCGTTTTTAACCATGTCTCGACTGTTAAATGTCTATTTTGGTTGTAAAAATTCGAATATTAAAACTAATAGCTGTTAAATCATATTATTAAAAGTATTTTATACCAAAACAGTAATTGTTGCGACATATATTTAAAGTATTGCTGTTTTATGTGTTTCGAATATAAATTCGCACACTTCATTGATGAATTCGAGTATGCAGATTACCATTAACTTTTTCAAATTACGTTACTGCTTTTATTTGTATACTTCAAATATTCTATATTACATACATACATTTAAACTTATCTTGCATTGTTCCAAATATTCTAAAAAACCCTGTACTCCTAAATTTAAATGGTTTTAAAGCTGGACACTTTATCTGCACATTTAAAACCTCCTCTCATTATAATAAATTAAATACCATAAAGATATACAGGTAGGAAGAAACCTTTCATATAAATTCTTATATAAAAAATGTTTATATGAAATCGATGTGGGAAAAGGAAATATTGGATCAGTAGTGGACGACAAAATATCTTAATATATCACATGATCCCTATATACCTAACATGACAGCTTCAGATACTCTCTGAGATTGCTATTGTTATCCTGCCCACTATTACAAATATTACGAGTACATTTCTCTTCTGTAATACAATGTGGATATCACAGTTTGAGAATTAGGAGCTTACGATAACAAATGAGTATCGTTACGTGGACTATGGGAACTACTGGCTATAAGAATTATCCATAGTATTAAATGATGGTGGTATACTATACTAGAATATATCTCCTGTAAGTTCTATATTTACCAGATAACTTTATTTTAATTAAATTTGGCCACACGGAAGTCTATGATTAAAGCATTCAGATATTTTAATCTAGTACGGATTTTTAACTCATTTGCGTACTAACTAAACATTACACAAAGAATACGTACCAATTAATTAGTTCACAATTGTCCAACTTCTCGTTATCTCGGAAAGGTGAAATTTGGCACACGTATGCCTCATAATTTTAAATAGAAAAACTAAAGCACTTTCGTTAAAAATTTACATCAGTATGGGTTTAAATGGGAAGTAACCATTAGGAAAACTACGTTTTATTTTTCAACTACCCCATGCCCTAAAAAGATTGCATTCACTTACTCCATGCATTCAAAAGACAAATACAATACGTTTATGTAGATCAACTATTCCATTAAGGGTTGAAATGGTGATTTTAACCCTTAGAAAAACAACGTGTTAGTTTTTCAATTTCACACTGTTCTATAAAGGTGAAATTGTACGTGCATGTGTATTATGCACTCATCAGTGTGTTTTCTTAATCGTGACAATATAAAATGTTTACTGGTACACCGTAAGGAAACATAGTAGGAAGAGGATTATAAGGACCGAAAGTAGACATTTTTTTTCATAAATTATGCTTTTCAACCCAAGAATATAAATATTTTTTCATTGTAGCGACAAGGCAAACTCTACTATGGCGTGTAAAACTATAATTTATTCGAAATAGAAGTGCATCTCCACGCGCTTAAAACTGAAATAATTCCTAGGTCTTCACTACGAGCTTTTAATGAAATTAATACAGACTACAGTATGCTTCCACTTTGGCCGAAAAAGTTTCAAGTGTAAGTGAAAGTTTTGGAGTTATTCATTCATATATTGTCAAATTTTGTGCAGAAATTTGTGCATGGCATTGGTACTCATGGGGCCCCAAAAGACTGCTTTTTAATTCAATTTTATTTTAATTCAATTTTTTTAATTTAATTTTAAGTTCCAATTATTCTTAAATGCATCAGAAAATTCTAATATCTTGCAATGATCAATCATCCAATTTGTGCCATACCTACAATTCCATATGAAATCGCGTAAAGAGCCACATGTAACTGTTAGTAATAAAAAGAAATTTTACTTTACTCCCGTGTATTAATTACGTATAACTAAATAAATTCAATAAAAGCAACAAGTTAAAAGACATCCTGCCTCTACAAAATATAAGCAAACTTAAAACTTTTGAGAATGGAATGCTTTAATGTTTCTGAATTTTTCTGTATGTTGTACAAGACAAAATTTGCTTAAATTCTCGAGTTATTTTGAATTAAATCATAAAATTTGGTCTAAAACTTCTATTAAACAAGAAGGTATTTGTTGTTTATTTATTACACACTATTCAAAAAAGTTGTAAGTAGACTTAGTTGGATTTTTTTTAAACGCCTAATCAGAATATTAGAACTAGTTATGTATTGAAAGCAATAGGATCTGATGACCAATCGCCTAAATAGGCAAATAATTAACATTGTTTATTGTGAGGAAATAAAACCACGGCAAACCACCAAAATTTGACACTTGAAAACGAATGAAGCGGACAGGAAAGTCATATAATATGTTGCAAAATATTGTTCCAACATCCACGTAATTCGTTTTGTTTTTTTTAACTTTCAAATTAACTAAAGTAAGAGTTTTTTGTTTGTCTCTGTAAATGCAAAGTAAACAATGAGGTAGTTATTTACAGCTCATTAGATAATGATTTCTTTTTCCCCCTAAATATAAGTAGGCATTTTAGTTTGCTTCATGCTAACATTAGAAGTATTAGAAAGAATTTCAATAGTTTTTCTACTTGAATTTAGTCAAATAAAGTTTTCAGTTAAATTCATTGTTTTAAGCGAAGTATGGATAGGCAGTGATGAAATCGGGTTTTATAGTATACAAGGATATAAAACATTTTTTTGTTGTAACGATAACTATAGAGCTGGTGGGGTGGTTTGTTATGTCTCCAACGAATTAAATGTTACACAGATGGACGTAAATATGAGATCAGCTGATATTTTGATATTAGACATTAAAATAAATAATTTTTATTTCAAACTTTTTTTGCGTTTACAGGCTGCAGGAATATCCCGTAAACGATTTTTTAGAGGAACTATCATCTTGCTTGGAAAATTTGAGTTCTAGTGTAATATTTGTGGGAGATATTAACATAAATCTGTTTGGGACAAACTTGCCTTGTGTTCCAAAGTTATAACAATGTAATGAGTAATAACGGCTTTTAGTTCATTGATAAACGTTCCTACAAGAAAAACAATGAACAGTGAATCATGTATAGACCTGTTTTTTATTAAACATAGAAATATAAATTGTTTTAAAGCTGCAGTTTTTGATACCGGATTAACCGATCACAGATTGCTTGGTTTAATAGCAAATAATGTTAATTCAAATTTGTATAACTTACATAATACTACATACAAAAATGACAGTGAAATTAAATATAAAGAATTAATTTGTTATGATAAACTGAATAAATATTTGCAAAGTATTAATTGGGGTGAGGTTTACTGTCTAAATGATGTTAACGACTGCTATTTAAAATTTGTGCAAATTTTAAACAATTTCTTTGATGAAAAGTAAAAGATTTATTCCAATAAATAAAAACCTAGAGAAGGCTAAGGCGGTTAGCCCTTGGATTAATGTTAATTTATTGCATAGGATTAAAAGAAGAAATAAAACTATTCTGTATGTATAAAAAAAGACCTTATGATGAGCGGTTCAAACATTATTTTAACAGCTACTGTGAAACTTTAAAAAAGGACATTACATCGACCAAAAACGCTTATTATTCCCAACAAATCAGTAGGTGTGATGGAGATGTTTCAGGACAATGGAAAAATAATAAATAGTTTAACTGGGGTGAGTAAAGCAAGTCAGTTGATAAAGTTATTTTAGATAACGGTGAGGTAATCACTGATAGCAAGGAGGTAGCTGAAAAGATTAATTCTTATCTTATCAGTGCTCAAAGCGTACAGTTTGGCTCAGGGGCTACAGGCCGACAATCATTTTCCCTTAGTAACTAGTTTGGATTCATTTTATCTCTCAGAAACAAACGCTCAGGAAATAATTGACATTATAGGGAAATTAAAAAATAAAAAGTCGTCAGGCCTATGACCAATTTAATGTTATTTTGTTAAAAAATATAGCGATTAATATTGCCCCAATACTTGCTTATAATAGTAAATTTAAGTTTTAGCAGTGGAATATTTCCGGATGCATTAAAATTAAGTGTCATAGTGCCATTGTTAAAAAAACAGAATTGCTATAAGCTAGAAAATATAAGGCCTATTAGTCTGTTGTCAATTTTTTCTAAAATAATGGAAAAGGTTATAAAAATCTAGACTGTTATCATATCTAAACAAAAAGGCTTTTTTTCAGTAACGCGCAGTATGGCTTTAGGAAGGGTAGATCTACTGAGAATGCGTTAACAGTTTTCGTAGAAAACATTTATTCTAGTCTTAACAGTGGTAACAAAACTACAGGGCTATTTATAGATTTTAGAAAGGCATTTGATCTAGTGAATCATGAATTATTATTTAAGAAATTGGAGGCGGCTGGTGTGAGAGGTAGAGCCCTAGATTGGTTTATTAGTTTTCTTTCAAAACAGAACACAGAAGGTTTCGGATTGGTGATCACCTGGGTTCGCCCCTGCATGTGAGGGCCGGGGTGCCTCAGGGGTCGGTGTTGTCCGATGCACTCTTCTTAATTTTTATTAATGATCTGTTGAAAGCTTAACTTTCATGGTAGCGTGTGTGCGTTTGCTGATGATGTTGCTTTTCTTTACTCACGGCAGGACAAGCAGCTGATACAGGCGCATGCATGTGATGATTTGTTCTTACTGAGGAGGTGGTGTTTTGCAGAATAAAAATGATAGTCAATACTAATAAAACTAAGTATATAAACTTTGATTTTAGAGGATTTTGCTTTGACACTCCATTGATTTATCATTCAGAAGTTTGTAAAATAAATAACTGTAAATGTACACCTTTTAGAAAAAGTAAATTCATTTAAGTATCTGGGGATTATTTTAGATGAGAAAGTTACATGGGAAAAACATATATTTGAACTTCACAACAAGATTAAATTCTCAATTACAAAGTTTTTTTATCTAAGAAATTTTTGTGATCCATCCTTATTGAGAAATTTATACTTTGCGTTAGCAACATTCCCGTTTACAATACGGTATTAAGTTGTTGGGGTGGAACTTTTAAAGTGCATATAGATAAACTAAGAATATCACAAAATAAAACTTATACGCGTCATAGCAAATAAAAGCTTCAGAGAGAGTTCTTTTCCTCTTTATTCCGCAACTAACAATTTTGCCAATACAACATCTTTATGTTTTTAAAGTTTTGAGGGAGTTTTACTTGAGAAGTGGTAATAGAGGGTAACAATTTAATATTATTCTACCAGAAGTATAAATCTTAAACTGTTTAGGTTACCAAAAGTCAAAAAATCACAATTCAGACAATCTTTTTCCTACGCTGGTCCAAAAATATTTAATCAGTTGCCTTTGCACATTAGGCAGATAGAAGACTTTAAGGCATTCTGTGCACAAGTAAAAAAAGTGGCTTTTTAGAAAACCAGAATTAAGTTGTTTATTTAGAATACTATCATAACTATATCAGTAAACTTTTGACATGTTAATAACTGTATAATTTAATATATTTTTAATTAGAAATCAAGTAAAATTAAGTGTAAATAATTAACTATTAGTAAAATATAATAATTGATTTAAGTTCGAAGAATGGGTTGTG
Organism: Homalodisca vitripennis; assembly: GCF_021130785.1. Lineage (NCBI taxonomy): Eukaryota > Metazoa > Arthropoda > Insecta > Hemiptera > Cicadellidae > Homalodisca > Homalodisca vitripennis. The sequence continues at coordinate 28,392 of NW_025781866.1, read as the reverse complement.
GACGCTGCAGAAGCTCATATTTTTAGATATGTTTTAAGAAGCTAGACATAGAAATTTATTTTTGTTTTAAACCTTTAAATAGGATATTAATTGTTGTATATATTTTAGATTTTTATTTTTTTTTCTCTCTCGCTGACCTCACTACTTGTAAAAGAGGTCAGTGTATTTTTCCTATCATTGTTAAGTTAATTCAATTTTGTAAGTTTATAGGAAAATAAATCATTTATTCATTTATTCATAAATCATTTATTCATTTATTCATAATATATTATTGATTTAGTTGGTTATAAATTTTAATTTACCCTTTGAAAAAGTGTTTGCGTTTTTTAGTGTTAAGTGATATAGTGAAACATATACAACAAAACACACCACGACTGCTGTGTTAGTGTTCTAACACACCGGTGGTGAGTAACGCCAGGAGATTCAACGTTGTGGAGTTGGGTTGTATCTGTTTGAGCCTTGGAACACTACAGTGGTGAGGAACGCCTGGGAGGTCTGCGTGGTGTGTATGGGTTGTATCTGTTTGAGCCTTGGAACACTACAGTGGTGAGGACCGCCTGGGAGGTCAACGTTGTGTGTATGGGTTGTATCCGTTTGAGCCTTGGAACACTACAGTGGTGAGGAACGCCTGGGAGGTCAACGTGGTGTGTATGGGTTGTATCTGTTTGAGCCTTGGAACACTACTACAGTGGTGAGGAACGCCTGGGAGGTCAACGTGGTGTGTATGGGTTGTATCTGTTTGAGCCTTGGAACACTACAGTGTTGAGGAACGCACTGGGAGGTTCAACGTGGTGTGTGTTGGGTTGTATCTGTTTGAGCCTTGGAACACTACAGTGGTGAGGAACGCCTGGGAGGTCAACGTGGTGTGTATGGGTTGTATCCGTTTGAGCCTTGGAACACTACAGTGTTGAGGAACGCCTGGGAGGTTCAACGTGGTGTGTTGGGTTTGTATCTGGTTTGAGCCTTGGAACACTACTACAGTGGTGAGGAACGCCTGGGAGGTCAACGTGGTGTGTGTATGGGTTGTATCTGTTTGAGCCTTGGAACACTACAGTGGTGAGGACCGCCTGGGAGGTTCAACGTTGTGTGTATGGGTTGTATCCGTTTGAGCCTTTGGAACACTACAGTGGTGAGGAACGCCTGGGAGGTCAACGTGGTGTGTATGGGTTGTATCTGTTTGAGCCTTGGAACACTACTACAGTGGTGAGGAAACGCCTGGGAGGTCAACGTGGTGTGTATGGGTTGTATCTGTTTGAGCCTTGGAAACACTACAGTGGTGAGGAACGCCTGGGAGGTCAACGTGGTGTGTATGGGGTTTGTATCCGTTTGAGCCTTTGGAACACTACAGTGGCGAGGAACGCCTGGGAGGTCAGCGTGGTGTGTATGGGTTATATCTGTTAGAGATAGTTTGAGATGTTTGAGACAGATACAAACACAAACACACCATGTTGAACCTCCCAGTCGTTCCTCTCCACTGTAGTGTTCCAAGGCTCAGTTGGAGATGTACATTATTCACGACTCTTCCCATTTACGCACTCAACACAATATCCCTTTTAGTCAAAGTGTTATTATACAATATACAGCATAAATTATCCTGCGTATTAAATTTATAATGTATACCAAAGTGCTAACGACTGTTTTACAACAAATCGTTTAAATCAAACGTGGATGTAGCCATTAAGGGGTACAAGGTGCCGAAAATTCCCCTTTATTTAAAGGAAATACTGGCCAAGCAAGTATCTTTACTATATTTTAATTGGTTGCAGAAGAAAACAGAGTTTTTGTGAAACGGATTTTTCAGTGAACCAAATAAAAAATTAATATTAGTATTACTAAAAAGTGGCAAAAGCTAAACACTTTAGCTTTCTAAAAAACACTATTTGTAACACATTATTATTAACATCGTTGTTTAGAGTGTAACGGCCTGTTATAAAGCACAAAGGTATTTTTGTAACGTCATATGCCTTTGTACTACTGATCAACATAAATCAATATTTGTGAATGCTCTGGAATATCACCTAAGGAATTTACAAAATAGCTAAAAACACTGTTAGAACGGTAAGAATTGAACTACAGAGATTTAACTAAAACGATTTCGTAAGGATAAAAAATAATTACGATTTTAACTATTTACTTAAAAATTGCAATTTTTAGTATAATACATGTAATTGAGTGAAAAATTACATGTATTTTTAATAAAGCTTTATTTAACAGTTTTATAATATATTTATTAAAACATATGTTAATCCTGTCATATGTATATTTTTGTAGCATTAATGTACAAAACTAACATCCTTACTTCAAAAATGATTCTTTGGGCATGATTAGTTCCTAAATTAAGTTCTGCATTCTTACAGCTTCTAGTAGAATGAACGCAATGTGTGTGTCTTTAAGTATTTTTGAAGGGCAACATTTTTTTAAGTATTCCAACGAAACACCGATTTCTTGAGCTAAGGTGTCTACAGCTGTTACTTGAGGTCGTTTGAACTACGGCGCGGCGCTAAATCAATCGTTTGACATTCGTAGGACGCCGTGCCGAGCATCGTAATCAAATCAAAAAAAAATTTTATTCCCTGATCAATTACATTGAATTACAGAAAAATGAATGGTTTGTTCAGTTAATGGGTTTTATCAGAGTTTATAGAAGGTTTCTCTCACAGATAGATCGGTCAGGGGTATCAAATTTGGTATATTAATGTCATTTTTTATTTAAGCTTTATTTCCTTTATTGCACCAAATGTTTATATAATTAAATTATTTACCACTTACATTTTAGAAGCCGTAATATATTTGAGGATGGTGAATAGATCGAATGAAGTAACCTAACTTCTCACAACACAACTATTGAAAATGTAATTAAAAACACAAGACTGAACTACAAATATTTACTGGCATGTAGAGCTTAACTACCACATTAGTGATTAGTACTTACTTCATGTAGTATATTACTATTACCCGGACACATTCGTCGAAATAAAAATTCATTATAAGTTTCATTATATTACAAAATAGCAAATCATAATTATAGTACATTATAGTGTTTGTCGTTAAATTTTATTTACAAATAGTTAATTTACATTAATCAAATTGAATAAAATATCATGAAATATATCATAAAATTAATAATATCGTTCATATTAAATTTGAAATTTAAAATTGAGCGAGAGAAAGATCATATAAAAGTGTAATCAACATAATATGAATTCCAGGCATGGTAATAGACTTGATTAAAGGAATTTACGTGTATTTCCCTCCTTATTAATGACAAACGTAGGACAAAAACATTGTGTCATGAAGGGAGAGATTATAGGGCAAGACAGTGACCTTTAATTATTGCCATTACTTCACCCAAGTGTCTGACCGATAAAATGTCGTGCTTGTGTCCTGTTATTATAGTTAATACATGACAGAAGATTCGTCTTTTGGAGTATTCTAAATGTGTAATAAATGGAACTATTAGTATACTATATATATATATATCGTATGGGGGACAAAGGCAGCTATCCATAAATAAATAAATTAAAAATTACAATTATTAAAAAGTACGTAAGAACAAAGTTCTTGAGTCATAAATTAAAAATAATATTATTAAAATCTCCCGTCACAAAGCTAAATCCAAATTACTGAGCCAGTTTAGAGACCCATCCTCTAAACCACTCAGACCAGCCAGACCACCAGAAAACAATCGCAAAGGGCAGTCGTTTACAATGTGCTCAATTGTCTGAGAGTTTGCGCCACAATCACACGTCTGGTCGTCCAGTAATACCCCACTTGAATTTCCAGTGATTTGCTTCTCCCAACCCCAGTTCGAAAACGATTCAATAAAACCCATTCCTTTCGAGGAATTTCCAAGCCACCCGCTGCTTTCGTAGGGATCGGATATCAAGAACTTGTTCCGTCCATCGAATGATTCCCAGGATGACGCCCAGTTAGCATTAGGCGTAAAGTTCTCCTCTATCAACTGGGATGCTGTTCGTAGTGAATGGCTTGCGTGATTTGAGCCGGCTATCTTGCTGAGGAAGGTCGCGCGTAACGGGCAATTCGGGATTGGACACGATCTTATTGAAACTCTCTCAGAAGAAGAGCCTCTTTGCGTCTAATCTCAGGTGGTGCTATATTGCTCAGCACTGGGAGCCAAGGTGTTGGTGTTGCCATGAGAGTTCCAGTAATTGTCCTCATGGCCCTATTATTAAGAACGACATCGACCTCTCGCACATGTGCACTATTAAGCCACACAGGGAGCACAATATTCAGCAGCGGAGTACACAAGGGGACAAAGAAGTGGTACGCAGTACTTTAGCGTTGGCTCCCCAAGTTGATCCAGCAAGATGCTGTACTATATTAGCCCTTGTTTTTCAGCTTTGCTGCTGTCTTTTGAAGGTGACTTTTAAAAGTGAGAGATCGGTCTAAGGTAACTCCCAGATACTGCGGATGTTCATTATGTTTCAATTTGACACCATCAAGAGTTATATTGAACTTGTAGTTCGCCAGTCTGTTATTTAGGTGGAAACATGATACTTCAGTTTTATTTAGGATTTGGATTTAGCTTCCAGGCTCTAAATAATCTGCGAGGACTGAAAGATCATCAGTGAGTGCCTGTTCTGTTTTCTTTATGTCATTATGTTGGTATGCTAAGGCAATATCATCCGCATAAATAAAACTTTCTGGATAACGTTGTTGTTGGGATGTCGGCAGAGTACACGTTGAAACAACAAAGGAGCAAGTACTGAGCCCTGTGGAAGGCCGTTTTTAAGTTGCCTGAAAGAACTTTCCTCACGGCCAAGGCATACTTTTATAAGCCTGTCGCTAATCATTGAATTAAGAAGCCGCAGAAGGAAAGGGCAAGGAATTAGATTATAGAGCTTTACTAAAAGGCCTTTTCTCCAGACAGTGTCGTAAGCTGCAGTAAGGTCTATAAAGGCTGTAGAGGTTTTTGCTCTCCTTTCAAAACCATTCTCAATAAAAGTTGTTAGCGCAAGCACCTGGTCACAGCAGTTACGACCAGGTCTAAAGCCAGCTTGATCTTATAGGAATGCTGGCATTGAGAATGGGAAATATTCTATTATAGATTCAACCTCTCCAGCAGCTTATAACACACACTCAACAGGGGCTATGGGCCTATAGCTCTCAAATACGCTCTGGGTCTTTGTTGGGCTTCAAAACTGCGATTATTTTAGATCTTTTAAATGCTGCAGGCAGGTTACCTGTAGCCAGTATTTCGTTGAACACTGTAAGAAGCCAAGTATTTAACTTTGATTCCTGAGTACTTTAGGAATTCTGGGAAGGACATTATCGATACCGGCTTCCTTCTCTGCCTTCCCTAACTGACAGAGCGGAGATGGCCACTTCAATTTCATCAAGTTCAAATGCTCTCGATATTTCCAACGGAGAGCTTGCCGACTGCTTTTAAATTCGTTTAACTTGTAGTTAACCAGCTTGTCAGATGGGTGGCGGAACTGACTTGGACAAAGCATACAATACGCTTTGCTATTGCACAGGGTTTCGGATGTGACAAAGAAACTGTTCGTCGAAGGCTTGCCGGTGGAGAGCTTTCTCAAGAGGGACCAAGCTTTACGGCTACTATGGGTGAAGTTAAGGTTTTCCATTGTGTGTACCCACTTTTCTCTTCTTGCTTTGTCAAGAGATTGTAGCAGCCGATCAGCTGTTTCTGTGTTCCCGGTGTCATTGAACTCACTGTAAAGGTCCTCACACTCTTGACTCCAACCTGGCACATAGCCTCTTTCGAAATCCTCGTGGAATGCACAGTTTAGCAGTAGCCAGGGACTAGCTTTGTGAACCGGTCATAGTTTCTTATCGTGGGAGGGATGAACCTGATGCCATCATCAAGTCTAGATGTAAAGGCTTTCCAATCAGCTTTGTTAAAATTCCAGCGAGGCCGAGGGAAGGATCTTACAAGAGGAATCTTGATTCCGACTGAAATAAGCACAGGCCTTATGCTGAGAATGAGGAAAGGCACCAAGAACTCTCCTCCCAACTGCTAAAGGCTTAAGAGAGAGCGGGCACAAGAGCAAATACATAGGTCTGGAGTATAACCACGACGCCAGCGGGCTGAATAAAAAGTGGTGGGCGTCTTTGGCATCATGTATTAATATTAAGTTGTTATTTTCAGCCCAACTAGTTAAACTCGTACCATTGTCGTCATCCGATGGAGTATCCCCACGAGCTGTGATGACTGTTTAAAGTCCCCAATGTAAAGGACGGGGTGTCCAAATATGGGAAGTACTGTGTCAGACCATTGTCTATTAGGTGGTTTTGTAGACATTTACTATAGTTGTTTCTGACACTTTCACCACCAGTACAAAAATATCGTCATCACAGCTCTTGTAAATCGGGGACACATCATCGATGCCCTGCCTAACATAAGTTTGCCACTCCGTATTTTCTGTGGCCAATGGCTTCTACAAGTGTATATCCAGGGATATTGCCTCTTGCAACAGGTGTTAGAATTTCTCAATGTGAGTCTCCTGGAGTGCTAGGACATCGACGTTGTTCTTTATCATAATTTTGCTTAGGCACTCACATTTAGATCTGCTCAGACCCTCGGCGTTAAAATTAACATATATTTAAAAGAGAGCCAATATTTAAAAAATCAGTATTTGTTTGGCCCTGACAAGGACCGTTTGTTTGGTCTTCGATAGCTGCCATAACTGGGAGATCACAAGAGTGACGGTCCAGCTACCAAAAAATTGCTGTTCGTTTAGCGTTACCCAGGGAGCACGTGTAGCAAGCTACGGACGCGAACAACTTCACCCCCCACAAACTATTAGTATGAAACACGTCCTTTAGAGCAAACTAAGTTATTAAATGTTTTTACAATACTGACACTCATAATTAATGTAATCTTGTAATGAAAGTTTAAAGGTTTACTACAAATAACTTTACCTAATTTAAACTTGGCAGAGCATTTAATTGGCTACTTTGTTATATTCAAGTGCCATGGTGATAGCGACCGGTGGTTGCGTACGGACGTAAGGAACATAAACGTAAAGACATACAAAGTGATATCACTGAGAGGTTTTATCATTGGAGTGATGGACTGATGTGTTCAAAACTTAATATAGAAAGTTCAATTCTTCAACTAACGAGCATCGTGAAAACTTATAGTCGATAATAATTTAAGTATTTACTTAAGATAATACTTTTTAGTCAAAAGTACTACTATTTTCGAGTATTACTTGAAAGAATCTTTAAGATCATAATCAAACCTTGATATGCAATGAACCTCAACGGAGGAGTTTTTTGCATAATATAAAATTTTACAAGAAAATTAAGTTTAATAATAGTTATTGAATTCTGTTGTTTGAATGGCAAACTTCCAACAATCATCTTGTGTGTTCTATTACAAGACATCTACACAATTTTCTCTCATGGTTTTAAAAAGAATTTCAATACATTTTTATGGTAATTTTCTATAAAGATATTATTCTGAAGATATACAAAAATGGTTTTTCGGAAATATACACGTGATGTGGTGAAGGAAGGACTCCAATTTACATAAAAGTGAAGGCGATTCATCGACAGCTCATGGCTTTAATGGGAACAATTTGCATAACTTGGAGAGACACTAAGACGTGCTTTGTCCCCGGGGAGAGTTTGCATACAAAGTATAGACTTAGACAAGCATCTTGTAACCAGGCGCAGCGTGAGGTAGAGGAGTAGGGGGAGAACAATTATTCAAGCATTCTTATCTAGGACATTCCATGTTTATATTAATCTTCAAAAATTACGTTCCCTTGAAAATTTCGTAAACATTAACTACCATTTTATAATATAATACTTGATAATGTTCCATGAATAAAACTAAAATGCTACCACTACTTTAAAACATTAATATTCGAGTGAGCAGCAATATTTGGGTAAAAAACTACACAAGTAAAGCTCCTCTTGCCATGTCATATGCTGGATATCAATTATATAAATAAGAATACTAAATTAAATAATTTCACAACAGACAAATAGGAAATTAACTTTTATGCTAGCAATCACCAGGGAAAAAATACTTCATTAAACCTTTTTGTAATTACCGTAGTTTTTCATACCCAATTATTTACTTTTGTATACCATATACATAGTTGCGTTAATTGCCGTCAAATTGACTAAGACTTTGAACGCACATATAATTCACTGCTCCAAAAATAAATGTTTATATTATCTACAGTTTTTTTTATGTGGATTTGACCATTGCAAGATATGTTTGTATTCATAACTACGTTGTTTGCCCATTATATCGGTATTGAAAAGGGTGAATTTAATGTAAAAATCGACCTGCGCTTATATTTAAAAATGTTCGCTTCAAGTTTAGATTTTTTTAGTATAATATTAAGACACTCAAGTTTTATAGTATTATCTGTAATCTTTCGACAGCCTGGAGGACGGTTCCAGGCATAGTTGAAATCTTGAGGTTTCTATATCATCATAGAACATTACATGTTTTCTTGTAAACATTAACTGATTTCTCTCCTATCCAAAACAACATCTTTGGAGAAAACAATATACAATTAGTCATTATTGAGGTTGAATTTAGATTGTTACCTACGTCAAATTTAATCAAATAAGTTATAATTATGTTTTTAACATTGGTAACAAACAAATTAATAAGAAGGTAACTGAAATGTTAATAACGCTCTCAACTATTTATGCTAGCGTTGTAAGGTTTTAGCAATACACTGCTCCAAGCTCTTAACCTTTTGTTACAGTCCCATATCACTTATTCTGGCAACGTCCGGCTCTAAAGCTGAACCCTTATCTTTGTACTGGGCTTCGTTTATCCTTTGTTTATTTTCCATCGCAATCACTGCACACGATTTCACCATTACTGATAACTCTGCATAGTACAGTCCACTTTCTTCAAATTTACTTGTTCTGCTTGAACAGCATAATATCACAATGTAACATTAAGATGATGTAACAATTGAGGTATCTAACAGTGTTTACCTACCTGGAGTACGGGGTGACCAATACTGTATTCCATCTAGTCACTGGCAGATTTTTTTAGACAATTTTTGGAAAAGTATACTTGACTAAAATATGGTAATCAACTGTAATTGTTCATCTAGAATTAAAAGTTATTAGTCTAATTATAGTAACACGTGTACATTTATGTAGGAATTAGAATATATTGATGTACGTTAATATAATTATTCAGTGTTCAGTAGCTGCTCACAATTCATCAGCCTAGGACCTAACATTATTTTGAGCTATAATTATAATTAGGCTATTGATAAAATATTCAATTTTAAAGAGAAAGTATTTCATTACTAGTTAGTGGTTTTATAAATATTAAGATATTTTAGTAATAGGTTTGACTAACCGGGGGTCGCTTTAGGTAGAAATCTTCCTATTCCAATCAAACTCATAACGAAATTTCTGGGAGATTTTTTCATATCTTGAGCCTCAGATTTCAAATCCACAATAAACCATAATACGAAATATGTATATTGTATGTATATATTGGCTTATGCAATATAATACAAACTTAATAACACGATAATTTTTAAAATATTCAGACGGTAAAAATGTAGTGCTTGCAAATAGCTTGGACGAATTAGTCAGTCTTACCAATAAAAAGTTTCAGGATGGTGGTCATTCACATTCGAGAAAAAACTTTTTAACTGAACTAATTCCCAACGTACACCTAAATTAATATCTTTATACATATAGTACGTAACTATAAACAACTGTTATTCTTAAACTATTTTCGATATATCTTAACGTTTTCAAAATAGCGGCTATTCAAAATTTGAAAAAAGGAGATGACCATCTGTCAATTACTATACATAATAGCTTAAAAAAGAGGTGTGTAGAATTCTCAGGTAATTTAAAATAATGTTTTATCAAAAGTGTGTTTTATATCATATATGGTTTCCAAATAGCGGGTATAGACAATTTCAACTGGTACGTAAACATTGTGGGAATAATTGTGAACATGATAAATACCGTATTTCTTAATAGATTCAGACGAAGCTTGGTTCAAAGATATCAAACTAGTTACGTACACCGATACCATACTCAATGATGCCAATGTGGGAGTGAAGAGTGAATTTATGCGTCAAACCCCATGTCATTCGTGAGATAATCGCGCGCTAACGCTCAGCCAAAAACTGTCGGATAGATATTTACTGTCATCATATTTCTACCCTTCATATGTGAAAATAAAATTACATGTCAAACTTCATGATTTTAGCTTAAACTACGTACAGAGGCAGAATTTGTATATGAGACTTCGTTAGCCAGTCCTAATAAAACGTTTCAAGATGTCGTTCGTTCACAGTTGGCCATTTAACTCGGAGTATTTCACAAGATTGGCACTTTAAAAAAATATTTTCTAATAATGTTTATGCCTATTTATTTATTGTTAAACTTTCCAGGTTTAAAGATTATGGCCGTTTTAAATTCACAGGAGTGTACAATTGTACCTTTAAAAGTGAAATATTTTTATAAACATGATTTGGGATTAATTTAAACTAAATAATTCCACGATTTTTGTAAAGAAATTTAAATGGTTGTAACCATTTTTGTTTCGTGAGGTTTCAAGATGATGGACTTTCTAATTGTTTGAAACCGTTACTATTATACTAACAAGGCTACACTAAGGAGTATTGGCCCACCAGTGTTGTGCGAATTATAGATTAAAAACTAGTAATGCATCTTAAATTTTACATTTCAAAATGATGAAATCTATTTTTTTACTGAACCGGAAGGGATATTTTTTGTGCTAGTAAAAAACTAGGTATGGCCTAATAGGAATGTTCCGGCTTCATCTGCCGGAAGTCAACAAAGACTTTTGCGAATTTGTCACGTCCTACGATTAGACTATGGAAGGGAAGGAATTTGAACATCGATAATTCAATTTTATAACCTTCTACACAATACTAACGTTCGTATATAAACCTTCTACACAATACTAACGTTCGTATATAACCTTCTACACAATACTAACGTTCGTATATAACCTTCTACACAATACTAACGTTCGTATATAACCTTCTACACAATACTAACGTTCGTATATAACCTTCTACACAATACTAACGTTCGTATATAACCTTCTACACAATACTAACGTTCGTATATAACCTTCTACACAATACTAACGTTCGTATATAACCTTCTACACAATACTAACGTTCGTACATAACCTTCTACACAATACTAACGTTCGTATTGTTCGACTTCTAAATTTAATTATTTATAGCTCCCACAGTATATTATAATTAACTAGACAGTATAAATTAGGCTAGTTAGTTTTACCCACCGAACTATTAACTAAATTAATTTGTATTTCATTACGTTTACATTATAATTCGGATCTCAGTATGTCCAAAATCAAGTTGTAAATTAATGGTTTCAATACAGCAACATTAATTATAGTTTTACATATCTTCGTTCATCTCATAATAATTGTAAATTACTTTCAATTACTACTACTCTTTAGTTTTGGAAACGTTTGTTGGATTTGTGAACAAAGGCACTTCAATTTTGGAATGAGTCTTGCCGCTTCAGTAGAGCCGTCACTGAGTATGACTCACATGCACTGTCAACGTCAGCTACGTGTCATTCTTATCGGTTGTGTGAAGCGGCCATCTTGCACTGCAGCGCAGTCAGTAGTTCACAGTCGTTCTCTTGCACAGCTGCGTGTGTTACAGGTAAGTCAAAATTGACTAACTGCTTATTTTCACTACTATACTATCTCCACTAGTTTCATTGTATGTACTCATTCTTTTTACTAACTGTATTACTCAGTATAAAGTAAAATAATGTACTAAGCAAAAATATAAGCAAAAATATAAGTTTACTTCACATTGTTAGTCTGAGTCAATACGTTCAAAACAATTACTTTTTGTCTCACATACAACTTATGTGTAAAGTAAAAGATAAACTTATATTTCAAGCATTTACATAGTTACTGACTTTTACTTACTCTTTCTACGTATTTTCTAAGACTTACTGTTATTCAGTCCTTCCTAGTTGTATCTTCGTTGTAGCCATTATTCCAAATACATTCGTTATATTACAAATATATTTGGTTGTTGACTCATTTTATGCTGAAGGAAATCTGGGAAAAGAAATGCAAGTGGTTATTTGATTGTATTTGTAGATCCAGATCCTAAATATAAACATTAATTTACTAAAATCCCCGAAAATTTAAAGTTTTATTATATCCACTGGTTTACAGTAAAATATTTATTAATAATATATGAATGCAACTATTGGACTGAAGCAACATATATAGTCCTAAAAAAAAACTATTAAATTAAAATTTTTGCCTATTATCATGTGTACGAGATATAATGTAGTCAGGTTTATAAGTATGATGGAATATAATACAGTATTTTCTGAGTCCACATAGATACAAATATTGTTACAGGGCAATAAGAACCTAAGTATAACCTTTAGTTTTTTATATAGATTATATTACTACTCATCGTTACACTATAGGATACAATACGTATGTGTTTTATATGGTATATATACCATGAAAATTAAAATTTTAAACTTGTTATTTTGGTGAGCTTAAGTTTCTGGACTCGAATTAATCAAAATTATTTACTATTGGTTTTATTTTCAGATTATTTTAGCTTATTATATTCTAATTATAATCAGTTGTTTATTAATAAATTTATCTAGAAGGTTTTAATGTATTTAGAGTTTCATTTTAAAGATAATTGTATTGTATTTTATATTGACATTTCAAATGAGTAGTTTTATATTCATTGTAACAGCAAATTTGTAAACGGACTCAACCTCTCCCAGCCAGCTCTGTCGTTTTTCTACATTGCGAAATCTATAAGCTTTTTACAGAACTTTTATTAATGAGTTTTAAAATCCCTAATGCTTTGTAAAACAACAACTTTTCCTTTCTGAGGGAGGGCATCTAGTATGTTAGGATAGTGTTGGACATATCATGGATTAAGGAAAACGCCAGACAAAAACCTACATATTAGTGCAGAAGAGAGAGAAAAATAACGGATATTCCCTCCTCGGAAAGAAAAGATTATAAAACTGCTAATTTATTTCGGACTCTAATGTGAGTACTAATTTGGTGAGTGGTTAGGGGGGGGTGTGTACATGTTAAGAGGGGACACGAATGTCACTATCTCCACCATGTTATTTTACGTTAACGGATATTGTGTTTTTTCTGGACATTTGAAAGGCATATTCATGAAATTTCTACCACATGGTTGTAAAGGCCTCTTCACAGCCCCTTATTAAAAAAATATGTTTTTCAAGTTATTTGTAAGGTATGATTGTTATGGATTTTTCAAACAGTAAATATTTTTGTATTCAATAACAGTTCTTTATTAAGGTAGTAAGGGGCTATTTAGGCTATATCAAAAAATTGTAAAAGTTTTAGGAGTATAATATAAATAGTTCTTGAGAAACACTGATTTTCTTTAAAAATTAGTTAATAGTCTTGTTTCTCCTTATATCTAACCCTCATCGTAAATGTCCCCGTGTTCTCTTCTTTTTGTGACCTCTTCTTGTCTGAATCTTTTCCGCTTTTCGCTCTCTTACAATATCGATATCTCTCAAGATCTTGGTGAAGTTAGGACCAGGTTTCGATTCAAATACGTTATAGAACTTGCACTCTTCCTTTATTGCTTTAATTTTTGTTACTTAAATAGTCAAATTTCCCAAATTGGGGAGTTCTGAATACTACAAAAATTTATTTTAAACGTTCTCAATCGTAATTTTAACAATATTTACAAAATACAGAAGTGAGCCAAAGCATGTAGCATATTTACAATAATATTGCCTAAACCAAACATAATTTCAATCTTTTTCAACTAATTTCTGGAATCTTGCTTTAAGCAGCTTTTGCATACCGATTGCAGTCTTAGGCCTATTCTCAGAATAGCCTACGCTTTCCATAAGATGGAAAGATATTTTAAAATTCAATAAAACTCTTTCATGAAGCTTTTCTATGTAATGTTTCTGTACATGAAACCAAAACAAGGATTGAAAATCAACAAGCATATAACTGTATGGCACAAGGATGTATGTACAGCAAGACAGTCCTCTAGTCGGTTCCACGTTCACCGTGCAGTACGGAGAGTCCAATAAGCCATGCTATCCAAACGGCAGTTCCTGTTGTACTAGGCGTTCTCAAGCCATCCACTCCCAGGATCACGATCCATATCCGGACGCACTGGATTAAATACGTTATTTTATTATACCAAACTTTTGTCCGTCCCAAACGTATTTCTTTAAGAAGAACTAAACTTGTTCGTTTAAACCACATTTTCAAGAAGCAAAAAATTATTAATCTTATATATTTATTTATTTAAAACTAAATATTTATTTCTTCATATAAGTTAACAATGACAGTTTATAGGTTACGTGTATATTATTATAAACTTTAAATAAATCTTGCATTTTACTAAAAATAAATTAATTTGAAGTATTAAAATAAATAATTATTAATTTAAAATTAATATTTAAACTACAAAATTACTTAAAAATCACGCTTAATTCTATTGTTTATTTTCTCTTTGTATTATTTTATGTTATATTTATATTTAATGTTATTATGTCGATTGCCTTGGTTAATTTTGATGTTTAGATAGATTACACATTGGTCTTTATATTGTTCGATTTTCTCATCAAAACCTAATAATTTATGTACTAATCAATGGGTCATCCTATTAAAAATGTTTTAGTTGACCAATATACTTGCTATTTTAGTAGAAAAAAGACATAATTTTGAAATGCAATAAAAATCTATTCAAGTGATTTAATTTATTCAATCTCAAAAGAGATTCTGAAAATTCTTAATGACCCAACGGTCAGTGTGAGTTGTTGGATCTTTTCAGACGCCGGGTATGCACGATCGATTCTTTGACACTCAATGGAAGTTTCAAAGTCAAGATTATCATAGAACATCTGATTTTGGCAGATCCTTTTCATAAACCTTGATAAAGCGAAAATTGAACATTGGTATAAGACAAAAAAAAATGCAACAACCAAGAAATGTTTTTTTCTTGTTCTTACCGAAGACATACAAAAAGTGAGCTTGTTTATAACATGTAAATGTCCTTGTCGGTGCAATATGGTTGAGAATAGATATTTCTATTTATTCATTTTGCCATTCATGATTACGTCTGTGTTTTAACGTGTTTCTCACAACTATCACACATGTCATGCAGCTGCAGGAGAGTTTGAACAAAAGGGGACTGACGCTGTTAACAATTAATTGTACTACTAACAAAAAGGTTTGGCACAATATTGTTGAAGCCAAAATATGAAGCCTCAAACCAAAATCCATAGATTTTAATCTCATAAAACAATATATTTTGACTTATCCTATGTTCAAAAAAGTCTCACAAATTTCTGTATCTGAGAGTTTTCATGATTACAAAAACAAAAAATGCTTTTATATGTATAATATCGAGAAATGATAGGGTGGAGTCCGTGAGGACCGAATCCGCCAGGGCCGAATATTGAATTCGTCCCGCCAAGACCGAAAACGATACTTTCCGTCAGCTCCGAATGATTCGACGTTCACGGACTGGAGAGCAAATTATTCGGAGCTATCGGGACTAAGACATTAAAATATTCGAGGCTCACGGACGATTCTACTTTTCGCCACTCACGGAATCTAGGAGGATTCGGAGTTGGCGGACTGTCTCGTTATTCGGTCCTGGGCGGACTCATGTGTCTTTTAGAGGCGAAAATTAAAGATTCCTATAGAGTCGAATAAATTCGGAGCTCACGGACTGATGTAGAAACTCTTCGATGTTGACGGACGGAATAATAGAATTTATCGGTGCTATAGGAAAATTTAAAGTAGAATCTTCAACTGTCCGCGAACTCCGAATTCATACCAATCCGCCAGAGCCGAATCAGCTCCATTCCGCCAACGTCGAAAAACAGCCCATTCCGTCAACGCCGAATCGTGAGAGGAGGGGGCAGTCATGGAGGGATACAAGGTTTGCGATGGCTGCTGGCTCCTCCTACTGTCGACAGTAAAAATTACAGTCGCCATGGCTCCACACTCCTCCCTCTAACGGTACTACTCCGCTACACTTTACGTTAAGTGAAATGAGATAGCTATTTAAGATAGGTACAAAAACTTCAAAATGTCTGCTTCTAAAGAAAAATGTAGTACAATTAACAGTAAATAGTGAAAATATTATTTTCGTATATTGTGTTATATTATTTCTTGGATTTTATAGAATTACTTTTAAATTAAAAGTTTGATTAGTACTTAACTAATGTAATTGATATTTACCCAAATGTTAATTATTTTTAAGTTACTCGTATAATTTCAATACTACGATGAAAACATCTTTAACCTCATACACCATTATACAAAGGAATTCTAGGTGTATTATATTGACGAAAAACATTAACTTTATAGAAGGTTTTTATCTTCAGTTTGTTCAAGAACTTACCTTTTCATCTATTAGGCCCAACATATAATAATCTACACCCTCTTAGTTATAAACGATAGAACGGCGCAACAAAAAATGAGTTCGAACTAACACAAAACATAAGTTGAATGGTTTTCTAAAATTATTACCACATTTGAATCTTCCTTTCACTACAAAATTTACAATTTAATATGGTTTTACTGTAACCGTAGTATTTTGCGTAACAAATTGTTAATTGTATGGTGTGTGATATCAGTAAAATATTTTTAATGGGGAAAAAGATTACATGTTTGCAATCATAGATTGCACATATTTTTATTATGTTACTCTCTCAACTTTTATCTATTACAAATAATGAATTAAGTTTTATATCCCAATACTTTGATATACGATTTTTCAAGAATTGAAAACCCAACCAAGGTTACAAGACACATAAAAACCAGTTAATTAAGTTGTGATACACTGACTACTTTGTTAGGATTAGATAAGATCATATCGTACGTATTATTGTAGCTTATATGCATTTTCCAGCTACTTGTTACCTAATACCCAATAAATAAAGTACCAAATAGTTTGATCTTTTTGGCGGTTTCCCACTAATCCTATCCATATTTACAATATTACATAAAGCAATACATACAGTAGTAGAGATCAATCTTGTCTTTAGTTGGAGCAATAGTACTTATAATATCCCTCGCAGATAAAGCCATGATAATCGCAGAAAGTTTTGGAGCTGGTGAGGATTAACCAAAAGTATGTACTGTATAGTTTTTAGGTATGTACTATTGGATATAAAAACTTAATTCATTATTTGTAATAGAATAAAAGTTGAGAGAGTTAACATAATAAAATATGTGCAAATCTATGATTGCAAACATGTAATCTTTTTCCCCATTAAAAATATTTTACTGATATCACCACTACAATTAAACAATTTGTTACGCAAAAATACTACGGTTACAGTAAAACCATATTAAATTGTAAATTCTGTAGTGAAAGGAAGAATTCAAATGTGGTAATAATTTTAGAAAAACCATTCCAACTTATGTTTTGTGTTAGTTCGAACTCATTTTTTGTTGCGCCGTTCTAGTCGTTTATAACTAAGAGGGTGTAAGATTTAATTATATGTTGGGCCTAATAGATGACAAGGTTAAGTTCTTGAACAAACTGAAGATAAAAACCTTCTATAAAGGTAATGTTTTCGTCAATATAATACACCTAGAATTCCTTTGTATAATTGGTGTATGAGGTTAAAGATGTTTCAATCGTTAGTATTGAAATTATACGAGTAACTTAAAAATAATTAACATTTGGGTAAATATCAATTACATTAGTTAAGTACTAATCAAACTTTTAATTTAAAAGTAATTCTATAAAATCCAAGAAATAATATAACACAGTTTTAGGGGAGTCCGAATATGGAATTAATACCAATGATTCAAAATATTGAATATGTAGAAAATCCCTAAAGGAAATAGTCAATTAATTAACGGAATAGTCAGTTAAATTCTGTATAATGATTAAAATGTAGAAATCTATTTGGCTGTTAAAAAAATAATAATGTTTAAAATTAATATATTGGATTAAATGAGTACACTTCATTAGGCATTTTACGTGAAAGCTTGTTATCCTTCTCATAAGTTATGAAATAATTTATGCCTCACGGAAGTTTATTTTTAATATTCATCAGTGTTTATAATCTGTGTCACTCGGTCAGCCAGAGCGGACGATGCGGTGCATTGAGAGAGGGCTAATGGCCAGTAGCGTAGCCAGAAATTTCGTTCGGGGAGGGTCCGAAAATTTGGGCCCGAAACCGGGGGATCCGGGGGGACGTTTTGTGTGTTATTTGCCAATGAGTTCACTGGTTAAAAGGTAAATACCAAAAATATGGAGCTTTAGTAACTACGCCTTATAGAAAGTGGAAAAGATGTAATAGGCAAATACCACTCTCACAGCAACTCTAGTACCACAAAGTTCGATTCTGGCCGAATAGAAGGCACCAAAGTGATGTTGGATTCACTGGATAAGAAAGAAAAAGAACAAAACAGAGCTTCACTCAAGCGTATAGTTGATACAACTATATTCTGTGGAGAAAATGAAATACCTCTGCGGGGACATTGGGCCACTGACGGTCGAAAATCCCTTTAGAAAAGGAGGGCAATTTTCGAGTGTTGCTCGGGTACAGATCAAACTAACGGTCGGAAAATGCACCGCAAAAACTCTACTGATTAGAAGTTCGGCTACTTTTGATTTCACTGATTGAGGTATTTATGAATGAAAATTATAATGACGAATTTTTTGTATCATTACACTGTAGACGAGTATATAATTAATCGGAAAAACATTTAAAAAAATCACTTTCGGTCGGAAATAAAATACACCTGAAAAACTCTAATGATTAGGTAGAACTTCAACTACTTCGGACTTCAGTTATTGAGGTAAACGTGGTATTTTTTGATTGAGTTAGGACGACGATTTTTGTTATCATTAATACTCGACTACCTATATAATTATCGAGAAAAAAAATCACTTTCTGTCGGTAAATACAGAAGAAAAGCTCTCTACAGATTCAAGTTTTTGACGATTTTGGATTTCACTGGTTGAGTGGTTGAGGTAAAATGGTACTTATAATTATGTTAGGACATTGATTTCAGATATTAATTCAATGCCGACTAATAAATATATATTTACCCGAGAAAAAAAAAAACAAAAAATAATCACTTCCGATCGGAATATACTAAGGAAAATGAAAATAATAACCTCAGTCAGTGAAAATCCAAAGTAGTCGGAAACTTCTTATCAGTAGAGATTTTTTCCGGTGTATTATCCGACCGGAAGTGATTTTTCCAACTTTTCCTTGATAATTAATTATATAGGTATTAGTCGGCGTTCAATTGATACCTAAAATCAATGTTTCAAACAAACTTCTAAGTACCACTTTTATCTCAACGACTCAACCAGTGAAAATCAGTAGAGCTTTTCCCTCGGTATTTTCAGACCAGAAGTGATTTTTTATTGTTTTCTTTCTTCGATAATTAGTCGACGTTGCATTAATACCTAAAATAAACGTCCTAACAAAATTATAAGTACCATTTTTACCTCAACCATTCAACCAGTGAAATCCTAAATCGTCAAAACTTGATTCTGTAGACAGTTTTTCTTCGGTATTTACCGACCGGAAGTGATTTTTTTCTCGATAATTATATAGGTACATTGTATAGTTTAATGATAACAAAAATCGTCGTCCTAACTCAATCAAAAATACCCACGTTTACCTCAATAACTGAAGTCCCAAGTAGTTGAAGTTCTACCTAATCATTAGAGTTTTCCAGGTGTATTTTATTTCCGACCGAAAGTGATTTTTTAAATGTTTTTCCGATAATTAATTGGTCTACAGTTTATTGACACCTAAAATCAACGTCGTAACTTAATTCTAAGCAGTCATTTTAAGTCCTCAAGAACGAATTTGAACGAAGTAGTCGCTAATTTAAACTGTTCGCCATGTTACGGTTCACGTTACTTTGCGACGTCACGTGACCGCGGCCCTATAGAAATACCGTGATAACACTACACTATCCGAAAGGCCGAGCCCAAAAGTATCGTTTGATACTTTATGATTTAAACGAAAAGACAATTATATTTTTAACAACGGTCACTTCAATTAAATAAATCAATTAATTTAATGTTTGTAGACAAAAAGTAAAGACAAACTCTCCTTTTTTCTCCTGCTCCATGCTTTATTTTTTAATACGTCTTAAAATTTGGGGGAGGTCCGGACCCCCTGGACCCCCCCTTCGGTACGCCACTGAGGCAGGCCAGCTGCACGGACGAGCAGGAGATGATTGTGTGTAACATCGCCCATTGAAACAGAGTCCTCTGCACCTCGAGGTTTGTGGTCGTGTCACAGTCAGGCCCGCGCCGCCCGCACGCGTATTTACAACCCAAAGTGGTCTCAGCAATCGCTCAGTCGGGTCTGCCGAGGCCTGGCGGGGATATCCGGATTGGCGGGCCCGCATATCCTATCTATTGCATCAGGCTGAGCCCGTGCATTAATATTATGTAGACAAACATGAATTTTGTTATTCATTCGTGTCACAATAACGGCCTTTTCCACCAAAATGGACATTTCTCAAGTTGTAAAAATCTACATTGAGGGAATACATAATGTTTTCTTTTCAGAATTAACAGAGTACTCGGTTTATCAATCTTGTTACTAGACTTAGGTTTAGTGGCTCATAATATTTTTTTGATCACACCGATAAAGTGCCGAAATCAATGACTCTGGTTTCATGGTAGTTTTCAAATGACTTGCAAATATAACTCAATCAATACATAGTTCTATGCATCAAAAGTTTTACATCATTGTAATACTACATCTTTCAATTGAAACGCCGACTAATACCTATACAGAGCGAGTGGCTCTTGGTGTGACAAAATTTTTTGGGTTATAATGCAATGTAAATGTGATACAATGGCGGTTATAAAAAAGTCTAACTCCAAAACTTAAGTCTGAAATGAATTATTTTCAGTTTTTCTAAATGATCCAGTGTTTTTGTACGTAAATCTGATATTTACTATAACACACAAAACGTCCCCCGGATCACCCGGTTTCGGACCCCCCCCGAACGATATTTCTGGCTACGCTACTGTGTGTCCTCATTCATATTTCTGAAAATAGATTTACCTTCACAAACAAAAACAGTAGTTGGGGGATGAACCACCTGCAATCTATTACCTTAATATCACATAACGTAGTTTGGTCTGTTTTTCTCATTCTTCATATATTAAAAAATCGTAACTTTATTAAAATGGTACTTTCATGTATATATTATTACTATGAAGTTATAGAGAACAAGTTTTTTGTCAATTGGAATTAGTTTGTGTAGACATTCAACAAAGTTTATACAGTTGTAATTACATCAAGTTGGTTTAGGTTTTGTTAGAAATAAGTAAACCTCTTTCTTTCGACATTTTTTTTAAAACTCGTTCAAATAGTGATCCAGGAACGACAGGAGATAATATTTTTTGTTACTAGCAGTTTAGTTACCAATGACTTCGAACGCAACATATTCTTAAATATATTCTTAAAACAATATTAGTTTTACTCCTCTTTAACGATAAACTATTAACCGTTAAACGGTTTAACATTTGGAATATCGTAGTAGTAATAAAAAACACAAATGCTGTAAGGTTTTTTAAAGGTGCACGATTACAATATCATGTTAAAACTCGTTCATGTTACCCCGCGTTTTCGCACACAAATTCCTAGGCTTTCTTATGAGCACTTCTCGCTGCAGTGAATATATATATCCGACGTCAATGTTAAGATTTCCTTGTTCAAAGAAATATGTCTAAAAGTGTAGACTTGTAGTCATTGTAATTTATATTTAAAAAAATTAATGATGTAATATGATGGAGCTGTATAGTATTTTTTTCAAACAGGGAATAGACATATCAGGTAGCTATTATTTCAGTATCCAAGACACTTTCACAGTTGAGGGGTATCAGATGTTTGTTAATCGAGGTTTTTTACAAGCGTACCTTTAAAGTAGTGGCGCTCCCTTCTACGTCGATGGATTCGTTGAAAAAGTACCTTGGAAAATCACTACATTATTTCTTTAAATATCACTTTTATTTATTACATGTGCAGAGTGTATACTTTTTTAAACCATTAAAATTATACCATTTACCATTTTGTGAACTATAACGTATATTGTGTACTTCTATATAGTAATTTCTTATACAAATTCAATGGAACCGTTTATTTTAAACTAATTACATCTCAATTTAGGTGATTATTTTACTACACTTTACGTTAAGTGAAATAAAATAGCTATTACAGATACGTCTCATAAAGTAGAGTAGAGTACACAGTTAAACTAATCGCATTATTAGGTACAAAAACTTAGAGGCCAAATTGTCTGCTTCTAAAGAAAAATGTAGTAAAATTAACAGTAAATAGTAAAATATTATTATTTTCATATAATGTGTTGTATTATTTCTTGGATTTTATAGAACTATTGTAAAAAAAAATGATTTGATTAGTGCTTAACTGTTGTAACTGATATTTATCCAAATGTAGGTAATCATTTTTAAGATACTCGTATAATTTCTATACGACGATGAAACACCCAACGTAATGGAATCTTTCAACTCATACACCACTATACGAAAGAATTATAGGTGTAATTATTTTGACGGAAACATTATTTTATAGTAACAGTCAAATCGTCAATTTATGGAAGAACTGACCTTGCCATATATTAACACATAAAACATATACACCCTCTTCCACTTTAACCTAAACAATCGCGTACAAACAATAAACTATTACAAAATATAAGTAGAATGGTTTTATAAAATTAATACCGCATTGGAATCTTCTTTTCTTTTCATTGTACAATTTACAATTCAATAAGGTTTTACTTTAAACCTTGATATTTTGCGTAACAAATTGTTGATTTATAGTAACTTAGTGATATCGGATTTATGCATACACGAAACAATACATACAGTAGTAGAGACCTTTCTAGACGTGGAGCATAGGAAATTATTAACTCAAATTTTAAAACGGATGAACTTTTACAGGCCCCTGAAGAAGTGGGCCAGGGAGTTTAGTAATTTTTTGCAATCGCAGTGCCGAACCTGCCTTTGAGCGTCTGTCGGTTTTAGTTTGGAACCTATAAGGAGGACCGGTATCGTCCATGGTGCTTTCTCCTGCTAGCGAGGACGAGGTGGCGGGGGTTATACGGGGATTCTACACAAAAAAATCATGTGACATCAATGGCATGTCAGTGTGGCTACCTCAAACGTTGCCTAAAGTACATTTTGAAACCACAGACAAGACTGCTTAACATGTCCTTTGAAATAGGAGTGTTTCCAGCCCAGCTAAAAACAGCCAAAGTTACTCCAGTTTTCAAGAAGGACGATCCTTGCCTCGCAAGCAACTATCGTCCCATTTCAATTATGCCAGTTTTAAGTGAAGTATTTGAAAAACTTTTTCTTGCAAGGACTCATGGATTTCCTCAATAGGTTTGACATTTTTTTCTTCAAGCCAATTTGGATTTGGATCGTCCCATTTCAATTCTGCCAGTTTTAAGTAAAGTATTTGAAAAAATTTTTCTTGCAAGACTCATGGATTTCCTCAATAGGTTTGTTTGACATTTTGTCTTCAAGCCAATTTGGACTTCGAAAAAAACATGTCAACAATTGATGCTATCACAAGCCTTGTGGATGCGATCGAGGAGGGTTTTGAGGGTCGGGAGCACACAGTTGGTGTATTTCTCGATCTTGGCACCAGTTTTCTAGAAGGACGATCCTTGCCTCGCAAGCAACTATCGTCCCATTTCAATTCTGCCAGTTTTAAGTAAAAGTATTTGAAAAAACTTTTACTTGCAAGACTCATGGATTTCCTCAATAGGTTTGACATTTAGTCTTCAAGCCAATTTGGATTTCGAAAAAAAAAATGTCAGCAATTGATGCTATCACAAGCCTTGTGGATGCGATCGAGGAGGGTTTTGAGGGTCAGGAGCACACAATTAGTGTATTTCTCGATCTTTCGAAGGCCTTTGATTGTGTTCACCATGCTACTCCGAAAACTGGAATCGTTATAGGGTACGTTATAACCAAGCTGCTCCTTTTAAATAATGCAAGTAAATACAAAAACAACTGTATAGAAAATAACCTTATCACAACTCTAGTATCATCATGATGTTAATCCACAACTCTCCTAGATTCAATATAGAATCCCAGGAGAGATGCCTATAACCGCTCCGACCATCGCGGCATAGTGTAGCAGTCAACCTATCTGGAAGTACCACTCCCTTGGATATTTTGACTTCATGATGACATAATATACTATCATCCAACAATTGGTAACATCTTTATAACCAAGCTGCTCCTTTAAACAATGCAAGTAGATACAAAACACCTGTATAGAAAATAACCTTATCACAACTCTAGTATCATCATGATGTTAATCCACAAATCTCCTAGATTCAATATGGAATCCAGGGAAGAGATGCCTATGCCCGCTCCGACCAACGCGGCATAGTGTAACGGTCCCAACCTATCTGGAAGTACCACTCCTTGGATATTTAAACTTCATGATGATAAATATACTATCATCCAACAATTGTAACATCTTTATTACCAAGCTGCTCCTTTAAATAATGCAAGTAGATACAAAACACCTGTATAGAAAATAACCACATCATGACTCAAGTATCATCATGATGTTAATCCACACCTCTCCTAGATTCAATATGGAATCCAGGGAAGATGCCTATGGCCGCTCCGACCAACGCAGGGCATAGTGGTAGCAGTCAACCTATCTGGAAGTACCACTCCTTGGATATTTAACTTCAATATGATAATATACTATCATCCAACAATTGTGAAACATCTTTTATAACCAAAGCTGCTCCTTTAAATAATGCAAGTAGGATACATACAAAAACACCTCCTGTTATAGAAAATAAACCTTATCACAACCTCTAGTATCGTCATGATGTTAATCCACAACTCTCCTAGATTCAATATGGAATCCAGGAGAAGATTGCCTATGCCGCTCCGACCATCGCGGCCATAGTGTAGCAGTCAACCTATCTGGAAGTACCACTCCATGGATATTTGAGTTCATGATGATAATATACTATCATCCAACAATTGTAACATATTAAATAACTAGGCTGCTCCTTTTAAGTAATGCAAGTAGAAACAAAAACACCTGTATAGGAAATAACCACATCACGACTCTAGTATCATCATTGATGTTAATCCACAACTCTCCTAGATTCTATATGGAATCCAGGAGGAAGATGCCTATGCCGCTCCGACCCAACGCGGCATTAGTGTAGCAGTCAACCTATCTGGACTGTACCACTCCTAGGATTATTTGACTTCATGATGATAATATTACTATCATCCAACAATTTGTAACATCTTTATAACCAGGCTGCTCCTTTTAAGTAAATGCAAGTAGAAACAAAACACCTGTATAGAAAATAACCTTATCACAACTCTAGTATCATCTTGATGTTAATCCACAACTCTCCTAGATTCAATATGGAATCCAGGAGAGATGCCTATGCCGCTCCGACCATCGCGGCATAGTGTAGCAGTTCAACCTATCTGGAAGTACCACTTCTTGGATATTTGACGTTTCATGATGATAATATTACTATCATCCAATCAATTGTAACATAATAATAAACAGGCTGCTCCTTTTAAGTAATGCAAGTAGAAACACAAAACACCTGTATAGGAAATAAACCACATCACGACTACTGAGTATCAACATGATGTTAATCCACAACTCTCCTAGATTCAATATGAAATTCCAGGAGAGATGCCTATGCCGCTCCGACCAACGCGGCATAGTTGTAGCAGTCAACCTATCTGGAAGTACCACTCCTTGGATATTTAAACTTCATAATGATAATGTAATCTCATCCCAACAATTGTAACATCTTTATAACCAAGCTGCTCCTTTATAAGTAATGCAAGTAGAAACAAAACACTGGTATAGGAAATAACCTTATCACAACTCTAGTATCATCTTGATGTTATAATCCAACAACTCTCCTAGATTCAATATGGCAAATCCAGGAGAGATGCCTATGCCGCTCCGACCATCGCCGGCATAGTGTAGCAGTCAACCTAATCTGATGAAGTTACCACTCCATGGATATTTGAGTTCATGATGATAATATATACTATCATCCAACAATTGTAACATATTAATAACTAGGCTGCTCCTTTAAGTAATGCAAGTAAGAAACAAATACACCTGTATAGGAAAATAACCACATCACGACTCTAGTATCATCATGATGTTAATCCACAACTTTCCTAGATTCTATATGGAATCCAGGAGAGGATGCCTATGCCGCTCCGACCCAACGCGGCCATAGTGTAGCAGTCAACCTATCTGGATGTACCATCCTAGGATTATTTGACTTCATGATGATAATTATTCTATCATCCAACAATTGTAACATCTTTATAACCAGGCTGCCTCCTTTAAGTAATGCAAAGTAGAAACAAAACACCATGTATAGAAAATAAACCTTATCATCAACTCTAGTATCATCTTGATGTTTAATCCACAACCTCTCACTAGATTCCAATATGGAATCCAGGAGAGATGCCTATGCCGCTCCGCACCATCGCGCATAGTGTAGCAGTCAACCTATCTGGAAGTACCACTTCTTGGACATATATTTGAGTTCATGATGATAATATACTATCATCCAACAATTGTAACATAATAATAACTATGGCTGCTCCTTTAAGTAATGCAAGTAGAAACAAAACACCTGTTATAGGAAATAACCACATCACGACTCTAGTATCAAACATGATGTTAATCCACAACTTCTCCTAGATTCAATATGAAATCCAGGGAGAGGATTGCCTATGCCGCTCCGGCCAACGCGGCATAGTGTAGCAGTCAACACCTATCTGGAAGTACCACTCCTTGGATATTTAAACTTCATAATGATAATGTAATCTCATCCAACAATTGTAACATCTTTATAACCAAGCTGCTCACTTTAAGTAATGCAAGTAGAAACAAAAACACTGGTATAGGAAATAACACTTATCACAACTCTAGTTATCATCTTGATGTTAATCCACAACTCTCCTAGAATCAATATGGGAATTCCAGGAGATGATGCCTATGCCGCTCCGACAACGCAGGCATAGTGTAAGTAGTCAACCCTATCTGGAAAGTACCACTCCTTGAATATTTGACTTCATGGATAATAATATACTATCATCCAACAATTTTAACATATTAATAACCATGCTGCTCCTTTAAATAATGCAAGTAGAAACAATAACACCTGTATAGGGAAATAACCTTATCACAAACTCTAGTATCATCTTGATGTTAATCCACAACTCTCCTAGATTCAATATGGAATCCAGGAGAGATGGCATATGCCGCTCCGAAACATCGCGTGCATAGTTGTAGCAGTCAACACTATCTGGAAGTACCACACCTTGGATATTTGAGTTCATGATTAATAATATTACTATTCATCAACAATTGATAACATATTAATAACCAGGCTGCTCCTTTAAGTAATGCAAGTTAGGAAACAAAAACACCTGTATAGGAAATAAATACATCACGACTCTAGAATTCATCATGAAAGTTTAATCCACAACTCTCCCTAGATTCAACTATGGAATCCAGGAGAGATGCCTTATGCCGCTCCGACCAACGCGGCCGCGTTAGTGTAGCAGTCAACCTATCTGGATGTACCACTCCTTGGATATTTAACTTCATAATGATAATCTAATCTATCCAACAATTGTAACATCTTTATAACCAAGCTGCTCTTTTAAATAATGCAAGGAGAAACAAAACACCTGTTATAGAAAAAATAACCTTTTACTACTCTAGTATCATCATGATGTTTAATCCAAAACTCTCCTAGATTCAATATGGAATCCAGGAGAGATGCCTATGCGCTCCGACAACGCGGGCATAGTGTAGTAGTCAACCTACTCTGGAAGTACCACGCCTTGGATATTTTGACTTCATGATAATAATATACTATCATCAACAATTGTAAACATATTAATAACCAGGCTGCTCCTTTAAGTAATGCAAGTAGAAACAAAACACCTGTATAGGAAATAAACTACATCACGACTCTAGTATCATCATGAAGTTTATCCACAACTCTCCTAGATTCAATATGGAATCCAGGAGAGATGCCTATGCCGCTCCGACCAAACGCGGCATAGTGTACAGCAGTTAACCTATCTGGAAAGTACCACTCCTTGGATATTTGACTTCATGATGATAATATACTATCATCCAACAATTGTACATACTAATAACCAGGCTGCTCCTTTAAGTAATGCAAGTAGAAAACAAAACACCTGTATAGGAAATTAAGTACATCACGAGTCTAGTATCATCATGAAGTTTATCCACAACTCTCCTAGATTCAATATGGAATCCAGGAGAGATGCCTAT